>NC_142738.1:25465000-25655000 GCF_051943395.1 Hippocampus bargibanti | reverse complement strand
AGACCCTCTAGAAGCCTTTAGAATGAAAAACTTGTGAGGGCCGGACAAAAGGACCTCACTTGTCAAAAATGTCCTCACTACGTATGGTATAAAATGTTAGTGGTCCTCAAAAGACTAGTCATACAAACACACACACACACACACACACACACACACACACACACACACACACACACACACACACACACACGCACACACAGAACCAGCTGTTTTGTGTGTGTGGGGGGGAGGGGGGGTGGAGGGTGAGGGGCTATCATTTTGCATCGGATTAGTCCAAGAAATGAAAGATGGAATTATTGAAATGTTAAAGGGTAAACAGATTGCTTCTTCTTCTTCTTTTCCATTTGGCGTTTCCCTTCAGGGGTCGCCACAGCGAATAAGTGTCCTCTATTTAACCCGGTTTTGTGCATCCTCTTCTCTCACACTCGCTACCCTCATGTCCTCTTACACAACATCCATAAACCTCCTCTTTGGACTTCCTCTCGGTCTCCTGCCTGGCAGTTCAAGGCTCAGCATCCTTTTCCCGATATAGTCACTCTCTCTCCTCTGGAAGTGTCCAAACCATCTTAGTCTGGCCTCTCTAACTTTCTCTCTCAAAGAAAGCATAAATGATTGCCATACAACAGGGTTGTTTGCCTCTCGAGGAGTGTGGAGGCCTTTGCAATCTAGTACTAGAATGTGTATAAATAATCGAAGAAAATTTTTACCATCACCATAGTTTGTGTCAATTTATCCGAGTGTATTTCTATTCAGGTTGTTATTTATAACAGCACAGTCAATATGAGACATTGGTAAATATAGGGCAGCTGCATAAAATGATTTTTGAATGTACTCTCACCGACTGTATGTAGAAGGGTTCTTGCATTTGCTCCATTGTGTTAGTATGGCTGAACTTGGCGGCGGGGGGGCTAATGGAGCCATCATCCAACATCAGTGGCCTGAACAGACAATGACATTTCAATGTATAACATTTGACAAACAGCAGTTTCAATATACTGTATTTTCCGGACTATAAGGTGCACCGGAGTATAAGGCGCACCCCCAATGACTGGTGTATTTTCAAATATTTTCCATATACGAATAAGGTACACATGAGTATAAGGCGCACTTTCAATGAATGACAAAAGTTTTCTCAATAAAATATATAAATATATAAAAGTTTTCCAAACATCAGGTACACCCCATGTATGTATGTATCTACAGCTTAGGTTACACACTGCTTCTTCTACAGGGGGAAATGGAATTGGTGGCTTCCGGAAGTAGTTGTGAACCTGTTTTTGCTCAATATTACTTATACTAGTGTACCTGCGGATAAGGCGCAGGGTCATTTTGGGAAGAGAATCAAGGCTTTTGGGTGCACCAGCGGAAAATACGGTACTCTAAATGTTGTGAAAATAAAAAGTAAGAAGTTACTTAAGTCATTTGTTTTGTTGTTTGTGTAATTGTTTGTTTGGTTGGTTGTTTATTTGAACTGATACAAAATACCGGCGGTTGTGCAAGCTGAACCACTTTTGCTGCATGCACTTTGTTGTTTGAAGCAGTGATAGATAAAAAAGGAGCAATTCAATGTGTCTTTTTCACACATGGATCAATGACGTCATGCTGAAAATTAAGTTAAAATTAAAGCAACAACAAGCGGTAGTGTCCATTAACGAAAAAGAAAGGCTCCAGTAACGACAGTCAAATGGTTCCATCATTCCTCCTAATCAAAATCCGTGCTGCTGAGAAGTCCCCAAACCCTTTTTTGTTGAATGTTGTGGCCAAAAATGCTGAAAACAATCCACAACAGGTGCACACGACCTAACAATGTCAACATGTCACAAAAGAATAAATAAATAAATAAATAAATAAATAAATAAATAAATACAACAAAACATATTTGTAATCGGACTTGCCGGCAGCTGCTCACTCGGGCACCATCTTGGGGGAAAAAAAAACAACAACACTTTTTCTTTACTTTTCTGAAGGATTTACCGTTAATGTATTTAAACATGCTCAGTGTGTTCTTTTCGTCATTTTTGTAAGATGCTTTAGTTTTTGTTGTGCTTTACCTCTGAATTTCATGATGTGTTGTGTTTCTAAAAGATTGTCGGTGTTGCTTTCTTTCTTGTATGAAGCACATCGAGTTACCTTGTGTATAAATGTGCTCGATATTAAGAATAACATTTGATTTTATGAAATCTTATTTAATAAATCATATTTACACATTGGATATAACTGTGATCTTCCAAATCATGTTGTCAACTTTGCCAGGTGGCATGCTGACCCTGAAATGCCTGTTCTCTTGTCACCTTTGTGTGAGAACGGGCCTTTCCCACTACAAGGCTGAACCAGCATTTTACATACATTGGCTGTAGCAGGGTCATGCACTCTACTCTGCCTTCCCTCTGTGTGTGCGTGTGCGTGTGTGTGTGCATGACTGATTCAGCACTTGTCTCCATTCACACAGCCAGATGGTTCAGTTTGTCAGCTGAGCCAGCCCTTCCTTCTGCCCTACTGTGTCTCCATTTGTCCCACTTTTGTTAATAGGTACCCCATGTCTTTGTGTGTGCGTGTACGTGCAAGTTTGAGTATATGTACATGTATGTATGAATGTACAGAAAGTGGGTATGAGCGTGCATGTGTGCAGACTCACAGCTTTCGCTTCAGGCTTATAGTGCCGGGTGCATTGGACTGCATCTGGCTGAACAGAAACTGAATTAGCTGGCAAAGAGAGAAAAGGCACAGCATGAATCAGCAACACTCTATAAGCTTTCAATCAGTCTCTCTCTCAATTTCTCTCTCTCCTCTCTCTGAAGGCTCTCTCTCTCTCTCTCTCTCTCTCTCTCACAGACACACAATGATATGTAGTGGGATTGACTGAGGGCAAGGAGTTGTGGAAAATTACAATTAATGCATTATGATAGTGACTGAAATGAGTCAAAAACAATTGCTATGCCACAAGAAGTGTATGGCCATCAATCTATTTTTTTTAAATTAATGATCAATAAAAAAATATCTGAATGATACAAGCTGATTACCCGTGGAAATGTTCGTTCATTAAGGTAGTTTGAAGAAAATGTGCATTTTTCAGAAGGAAATTATGATAAAGGCAAATGTGGTCAACTGATTTATATATGCGTGGCTGATATAACACTAGCACAATTGCCAATTGAGAGAAAACTTCATCAACTGCCTATTAAAATAAATACAGTTGTCCGATTCTTCTTACATATGGACTGACCTTGTTCATGACCTTCTGTTGCTGTGTGTGGTTCTGTCTCAGTGAAACCACCTCTCTCCACAGAACATCATTCTGCCTTCAAACAGAACAGGACAAAGATATGTTTAAGGACGCTTATTCATTTCAATGAATGCATTTTTTTTTCTTGCAATGATGAAACAATAAAGTCTGTTATACCCCCTAAATAATGAGTATGACAGGGTGCCCAGAGAGGAGCTGTGGTATTGCATGAGGAGGTCTGGAGTGACAGAAACGTATGTCAGAGAGGTGCAAGACATGTATCATGACTGTAAGTAAGACAGTTGTGAGGTGTGCTGTCGGTGTGACGGATGAATTCAAGGTGGAGGTGGGACTCCACCAGGGGTCAGCTCTGAGCCTCTTCTTTTTCACTATGGTGATGGACAGGCTGACAGACGATGTTAGACAAGAATCTCCTTGGACAATGATGTTTGCAGATGACATTGTGATCTTTAGCGAGAACAGGGAACAGGTGGCGGAGAAACTAGAGCTGTGGAGAGGAATGAAGATCAGTTGCAGCAAGACGGAATATATATGTGTGAATGAGAGGGATCCTAGTGCAAGAGTGATGCTACAGGGAAAAGAGATAAAGAAGGTGGAGGATTTTAAGTACTTGGGGCCAACTGTCCATAGCAATGGAGAGTGTGGAAAAGAGGTGAAGAAGCGTGTCCAGGCAGGCTGGAGCGGCTGGAGAAAAATGTCAGGTGTGATGTGCGATAGAAGGGTTTCAGCTAGGATGAAAGGAAAGGTGTATAAAACGGTGGTGAGATCAGCCATGATGTTTGGCCTGGAGACAGTGCCACTGAAAAAAAGACAGGAAGCAGAGCTGGAGGTAGCAGAGTTGAAGATGTTGAGGTTTTCTTTGGGAGTGACCAGGTTGGATGGCATCAGCAATGAGAGTATCAGAGGGCCAACTCATATTAGAGGCTTTGGAGAGAAAGTCAGAGAGGCCAGACTGAGATGGTTTGGACATGTCCAGAGGAGAAGGAGTGACTATATCGGGAGAAGGGCACTGGGCCGTGAACTGCCAGGCAAGAGACTGAGAGAAAGACCAAAGAGGACGTGTATGGATGTTGTCAAAGAGGTATGAAGGTAGCTGGTGTGAGAGAAGAAGATGCACAAAACCGGTTTAGATGGAGGATATTGATTCGCTGTTGCAACCCCTAAAGGGAAAAGCCGAAAGGAAAAAAGAAGATATCACCTAAATAATGGGTTTGTATTACATTTGTTTGTGTTTTTGCATGCCATACAAAGCTGTTTATGTTAATGGCAAGATTGCTGTTAACATTTTCGTGTCATCTTTTCATTATCTCTCAAGTAATTAAATACTGTTATAGAGTACTGCACATTTGTTGTTCAAGGCGCCATCCAAGCAGAGCTTTCGAAAACAATCATTGTGTGTTCCTGTGAACATTTGAATTCTTTTAAAAAGCATGGGCTTTTGAAATGTGAAAAAAGTAGGTTATTCAAACATGGCTTCAAAAATTATTTGACTGCAGGCAAGTGAATGCACAGAAGTGACCACTGTGTGTGTGCGTGCGTGCGTGTGTGTATGTGCGCGAGTGTGCACGCGTGTGCGTGTGTGTGTGTGTGTGTGTGTGTGTGTGTGTGTGTGTGTGTGTGTGTGTGTGCGTGCGTGAGTGAGCAAGTCAGGTGAGCAGGTGAACATTCTCTGCTGTCATTAACAAACAATGCTGAGTACAAAGAAGAGGCAGCACACAAAAACCCATGGCAACAATTGAACAACAAGAGCCTCTAGAGATGTAAAAAAACAGCTCTGTCATTGCATTAGTTGATATTACATTGCAAGAGCAGTTATATTTTTTAAAGCACATATATTTTGAACACTTGTATTTACAGAATAAGGAAGTGTCTGTCTGACATCATTATGCACTATCAATTTTTGATCTGTCACTGAATTTTAGCTTTTCATGAATGCACTCCTTTTTTCTCTCTGTGTTTGTTCTATTGCAGGAGCACACTCAAGCTGTCTACTTACTGCTTCATATCCTGCATCTGGCACTCCATGCTGTCCTGCTGTGTTCTCAGTAGCTGAACTTCATAAAGCAGTTTACCGAGGTCCTCTTGGCGAACTTTGGTCTCTTCGCTTTTCACTATGGATACCTGCACACATGGTATTTCTGTGAGTTTTTTGGGGGGGGCTAGGGTGGGCACGGGATTCTTTGTTCTGTGACTATTTGACGTCTGTACAATACCTTCCTTTTGATGTGTTCCAACATATGTTCATGTCCTTGGAGGAAGTACAAATGTTGGAACTCTGTATCGTCTCTCTCAGGCTTGACCAGACCGCTTTGCTCAATGTTTACAACTTTTCGAAAGCCGTCTAGACAAATGAGCAAAGCAGAATATCAATGAATTAAGAGGACAAGTGTGTGTGTGGTGGGGAGGGTGAAAATAAAAGAAGACTCACACATGTTGAGCTGTCGGACAAAGCTTGCCATATTATTGTGTTTAAAATACTTTGGTAGAACTTCCTTAGCAAAGCGACCCTGGTCGAACACATGGAAACTGGTCCCAGTCTGAAATAGAGACATGCATTAATTACAGATCTTAACTTTTGTGATTAAGAACGTGTATTCTCCAAATGCAATATCACTTCTACACTCACAGGTTATTTTATCTTGCTATTTCTATTATATTTTATTATTTCTTTGATCTATCTATCCCTTGGTATTTTGAGCTGTATTTATCGGGGCTTCAGTACTGGGTGTTTTTTTTAATCCCAAAGTACTGTACTGTATTCTGAAAAAAAATGCTGAACGACTTAGGGGTTTTATACAAGACTGTTCACACGACTGGTTCCTGGCACCACATCTCCTGAAAAATCATAATGCCGGAAGAAATGCATGGTAATTTGTTGACAAACTACTTCATTGTGATTCAGAAAAGAAAATATTCCACTGCACAAGGAAAACAAAGTTTTAAAGGAAGAATTTTGGATATGTGACAGAAAATTGTACTTGTAGCCCTTTACGAATAAGTGCAGTTTTCCTATTTGTTATAGGTCACAAAATGTCATCCACGTCACAAAAATTATCTCCACATATGATGAGCAATTTCAGAAAACCAGTTGATCGTTGGTCAATGTAATGCTTCACACATTTCCATTTGTTGGAAAAAGTCAAAAGGGAGAAAACAAGTTTCATGGAAACGTCTAGAAATATGCTTGGCGTAATAAGATGAGAAGGTTTCTTAAGCCGTCATCTGTACTTCTTTGAAGGTGTCGGACGTTTCGCTTCTTATCCAAGACGTTTCATCAGTGAACTAAAGAAGTACTTCTAATAAGTACAGATGACAGCTGAAGAAACCTTCTCATCGACGGACCACTCCTGTACGACTGAGAGCTTACACAGACGTATTGATGTAATATAGACAACTTATTCAGGTATTTTGAAAGCAGACATATGATGAACTCATGCCAAAATGTGTGGGCTGTGAGACACTTGCAAAACTAATTTGTTCCTGATTGAGGTCTAACAAATGCACGGCTTTGACAGGCTTTGCTTATGTGACAGAGACAGTACACATTAGCGGTTTTAATCCAGGGTTTGTGTTTTTTTGTATATGGCATTTTCAAATTAAATATTTTCCTACATTCGCCAATGTCGAGCCAAAAAATTATCAGTCACAATTTGGTAGATGTCATGCCATATTTTTTCACGAATCTATAATTTTGCACAGTCCAAATGTAAATGTGTTATTTTTTTCAAATTCTTCACCAATGTGTTGAAAATCGGTCGCTATCGTTGTCGAAGTAACGTTGAACAAATGTGCCATTTTTGTTTTTTTATGAAAAGTAATAATTTCAAAGGCATGGAAAGCCGGAGGTCAACCATTATGCAGTTGCCTTTTTTTCTTGACATGTCTTCTATTAGTAGTATTGCATTGTAAAAAAAAATATATACATATATAATATGTCACTGGTAGAAAACTGAAAAATAAAAAGCAATGACTGCTGACTTCAGTTTCCATGATGCAAATTCACAAGAAAAATCAACCAGGAGAAAGGAAAGTATTCTACCTCATGATATAGCATAACATTGTCATGAGTTATTTGTGATCTGACCAAAGCTGACACATGACATTTCAGTTTTAGTAAAACATGGTATGATTGGGAACCTATCTAACTGTTAGTCAAAAGTAAGTCTTTTGATGACAAGAGCAAATTGAAGTATCCAGGAGATGATTTTAGGCTACTCACAGCGCTCCAGCAAATTAGGTGGTTGGTATCCGGATCCTCCACTAGAGTCCACAATTTGGTGAGGAAAGCCGGAACATTGCTAGTGTAGTTGCCATCTACACCCAAAGCACCTGGAGACTCCTGCATGTTGACCCGCTCCACTGTGACAGCCGCCGGTCACGACAGGAAACCAGAGGAAGGAAGGCCTGGATACAGTGTGCGCGCGTGTGTTTGCGTGTGTTTGTGTGTGTTTGTGTGTGTTTGTGTGTTATAATTCCCTACAATATTCCATGTTGAAGAAATCCATTTGTGGAAATCCGTTACTGATATTCCCAATCGGGCCGTAGTCTATTTGATTCCATGCCTGCCAAGGCATTCACCCGTTTTATGTCATGTCCAGTTTTGTATTTACCTTCGTTTGTCTTGACTGCTTTGTCAAATCCTTTTTAAATATCTGTATTATTCGCTTTGTAGGGGTTTTTAGATGCCTTTGATCTTTCTGTCCTCTCTCTGCCCCACGATCATTCAACTGCATGTCATCACACACGCACCTAGTCAGCACCCAGACCATTCAAACCCATCCCTAACACACACACACACACACACACACACACACGCACACACACACACACACACACGACAAATGCATACACACGTGCGCTTGTGCACACAAATACACCCACACACACACGCACACAAACAAAACAAACCCACACACACACACACGCACATGCACGCACGTTTACACACACACACAGACACACAAAAAACAAACACGCACACACACACACACACACACATGCACGAACACGCACGTGCGTACGCTCACACACACACACGCACGCACGCAAATACACACACACACACACACACACACACACACACGCACACACACACACACACACACACACACACACACACACACACACACACACACACACATAAACACACATCCTTTGTCCCCTTATGGACAAGACAGAGACTAAAACAATCAGTTTCCAAATAAAATGTGAGATACTACACCAAATTCCAGTCCCCTCATCGTGTGTATGTCAACATGTTGTATGACATGTGCTGCTGAGATGTTCAAACGTAACTCAATGTTGGAGACAGAGAGAAGGAAACAATTTCTCACAGTCGCATTTGGGCTATGGGCTGGCTCTACAGAATTGGGAGTGAAAAGGAATATCAGTGTCTAAATGCAAACATGTATGTTGTCTACATACAGTAATTAACAGAGCTTGGAATCAATCGATGGATAGCTGGTGGTGTAATTCATATGTAGTCTCTTCCGTCAGTCTTTTGGATAAAGGTGAACATGAATACATTTGGATCTGTTTGGTTTCAACAT
This sequence comes from Hippocampus bargibanti, assembly GCF_051943395.1. Taxonomy (NCBI): domain Eukaryota; kingdom Metazoa; phylum Chordata; class Actinopteri; order Syngnathiformes; family Syngnathidae; genus Hippocampus; species Hippocampus bargibanti. The sequence continues at coordinate 25,646,207 of NC_142738.1, read as the reverse complement.
TTTGCTTGGAGCGGACGTGCACATTTCACCATGACGTCCTTAATCCACTGGTGAAAAGGAGATGTTGATACTCCCCTTTTTCATCTAAAACTACTTCATACAACAAAGATGGTGAAGAAAAGTGCTGAACTCATTCACTGCCAGATTCTGCTGTGGACGGCAAATCTCCCCATTGTGGGACTATTAAAGACTTTCTGATTCTGAATCTGATGTGCAAAAATGTGTCCACTCCAGTGCCAGGATTTTTGTCATTGTCACTCAAATTGCAGGACCCACAGAATATTGAGTTTTAGGAGTGCAAAATATTAAATGCAGGGTAAGAAACCTTTGACGCTCGTCTTTTATCAGAAAAAATTAATTGATTCCGAAATTATATGGGTCTTGAGTTATGTGAGCTTGAAATGAGGGCGGCTGTCCAAAATACAATGCAATTCACACATTGATTTATATAGCGCTTGGAACGTGGAAGCACGTGGAAAAAAAGGAAATGCTGCCTCCTGGAAGATAAAAAAAACATTGCCTTAGGCCATGGCCAGCGCTTTATCGGTACCAATCAAGAAAAAAACTAAGCCCGAACAAATTCAGGAATGGCGCTCTAAGTCATGTTTTCAATTCCCGCATATATAAGTGAATTACCGTGAATGAGTTAAGATTGAATGACTGTCTGTGACTTCTACTTTTGTGTCATATTATTTATTTTGTTTTTTCATTTTGCCTTTACTGGATGTCCAGTTTTTTGTTTTTCTACTTCTTCCTTTCCTTTCCTTACTTTCATCACTTTGCTGTTGTGAAATATAAATTTCACCACTGCGAGAAAACGAGAAATCAAATGTCAGTGTAGATGAGGTTTTGCCATTTTTCTGCTGTGAGTGGATTTTAAAGCTTTATCATTCCATTGCAGCCTCTAAGAGGCACTAACACCAAAATTAACAGACAGCAATGTAAAATAAAGTTGTAAATGGAGTATCTGTACTACTCAAAGTAAAAGGATAGTATGTCTTCCCATGATTTGAAGATCATTTCAAATTCTGCTATTGAAACAATTGTTTGCCCCATACCAATTAAAACTTCAGGAGGCACACTCACCATTTACATGTGCACTGACAAAAAAAATTACATCAAATCCAGCACCGTGCCTTTTTGAATATCAGGCAACGAACTAACTCACGGCACATAGAAAACAGAAAAACAATTGCTTGGTTAGATAACTACAAAATTCCAAGTGTAAAATGAAAATCAGCGTACAAGTAAAATCACGTTTATTTTTTCACTGGTCAACCTTTTCATCTTAAATATGCATTTGGTACTTTTTTGAGTTTGTCATGTGGCAATCTGCTTTTTTGGCAAATATCCACCATACTGATATTGCCTTGAATGTTTTTCTATCTTTGCAAATTAATCAGTTAACTGCAATTTCATATGCACAAAAAAACACCACTAATGCTTTTAAAATTCTTTATTCATCTATCCAAAAATACAACTGATAGAGATAAAATTCAAATTACTCAAAAAGTGTGCTACGGTTGAAGGTTTCTGAACTTTTTGCAGAACTTACTCTCCGCTTGCACGAGGCTGAAGGGCAAATTTGTTTGTTTTGTGTTTGTGTCTTTTTCCAAGGACACACTTCTTTGCTTTGATGTGTTTCTGAGTATTTCTGAAGCAACTTCCTGATGACTCTGTTACACTAAAGCTCAGTGTTTACAATTTTTAACCCCCTGACTTCTCCCTTAGAACATTGATGAGAGCAAACATTTTATATTGAACCCCTTCATAAGGGGCATTTGCTCACTGCACCACCAGTGAGTTTCGTCAGCATAGCTTGGAGTGAGTTGGTTTGGTTTCCGGTGAGGTTTACACTGTCAACACTGCCCTTTGTCAATTCTGTATTTTAAAGTTCAAATTTATTGGCACAGCCTGAGTCTTGAAGGGATCCGGTTTTGTGGTTTTGCATCTCTGCTCTTTGCAGATGATGTGGTGATATTGGCTTCATCAAGCTTCTGCGACTTTCACAAGTGTGGTTAAGATGAAAAAAAAAACAGGACCTCCAAATATGAGACCTTGGTGGAATTCCCTCCCCCAGGTTGACGATGAGATCCTGCCCCACACGCCAACTAACCTGACAGAGTTGTGGTGAAGTTACATATAATCAGAACGAAAGAAAAAATAACAAAAGAAAAATAGGAACCCAGACGTATGCTACTCTTATTTTACCCTTAAAATAGCATTATAGCATATATATATATATATATATATATATATATATATATATATATATATATATATATATATATATATATATATATATATATATATATATATATATATATATATATATATATATATATATATATATACAGTAAAGTCTCGTTATATTGATATCGGTTATATCGATACTATGATACTATTTCTATGCACGCACGGAGAAAATTACATGCAAACAGGGTCGGATATATCGATAGTCCCGGTTATATCGATATTTTTTCGCACTCCCTTGAATATCGATATAACGAGACTTTACTGTATATATATATATATACACACACATATATATCGGATACATCTTTGTGTTCAATATATTTTCACTGGAAGTGTCGTGTATCTTTCAGTCTTTTTCCAAGAGCTCCTCTTTAATTCCTGTGCACACTCAACAGTTTTAGTACTGTTCTAACCACTAGACTCTAGGAAAGTCTCAAAAAAAGAAAAATGTAATAAAACCTATGCATTCATCCATTTTTCAGACCGCTTTATCCTCACTAGGGTCTTGGGGCACGATGCGGGGGACACCATAAATTGGTTGCCAGCGAATCACAGTCTAATAAAACCGCAACCTCAATTCGTACAGAGGTTAAAGCTCAATATATTGGGTTTTTTTTTTCAGTTCATTTCAGTTCATTTTCATACATACCGTATGTCATCATGCATAGTTTGTACCTATGGACACATAAATCAGCTGGTACCGTTTTAACTTGATAAAATTTCCATTTTAAAGTGTTAAATTTGGCTTTTGAACATTAGAAGTTAGAACAGAAACATGTTCAAACTCTATTGCTGACCAACAAAATGGGAACTACTTGTTTATGCGACTGACTACAAGTGACCACCCCGCCTCACCCTCCGACCCTTTGACCACATCTTCTAACCTCTCCGGAACTCACCATAGCTCAAGTGTAGCAGTGTTTGTGCGCCGCTGCACTCTGGTATCCTGTCTTGTAGCTCAGTCGTCCACTTACAGTAATCATGATCTGCTGTCAATTTCCAGGAGAGGTCTAGTGCAACGGAATTACAGAGAAAGCAAGATAAGTACAGCAATAAATCCTGAAAGGTAAAGATAATTATCAGTGCACATCAGAGAAAGTTGGAACAAGTACTTTGGACCACGGATCAGTCATTAGTGGAGTTAGCAGGCTGAGACCAAGGAAGCAAAATGACAAATCCTGTTTTAATCGAGGCAGTGTGTGGACTTTTGGCATTGTGACACCTTTCAACATCAAGTATATTATCTTTTTATCAGTAGTAAACACCTTTTTTATACACCATGCCAAAAAAAAGGGAATACTTTTTTACATCCTTTAGGATTTATGACATGAAAGCTCTTAAATATTTTGCTTATAAGATAATATTTTATTACAAGACTGAAGGGTGAGGGGTGAGGGGGACGGTTTGCTACCCACCTACTCTGCTCTTTGCAAATGATTGAACAAAACGCTCACTCAGGTACTCAGGGAAGTTTGGGATCGAACTCTGCCCAAGTGGAGGATTTCAAGTATATTTTAGCCATACATCGAGAGGGAAATAAAAAAGGCAGATCAATGCAGCAGCTGCCGCCTTGGGGACTTGATATCAGTCTGTTGTGCTGACGTAGGAAAACGGTGCACTGCCACATGCCACATGACGTCGCGGCAGTGTCGTAAAGCAGGGTTGTTGACGGCACCAAGTTGATAATGACGCAGTTGTAAATAAAGACCTTTGACAGGCAAGTTGTCTCCTCTTGTTCCTCCGACATAACAAGTAGCCTGTGGTGGAGTCTTTTTCAGTCCCATAAAAGTACTCCACTCGATAACAAGTCTGCACTCAAAGGGGGTGTGGAAAACTAGTCCGCCAGCTACCGTGGCGCTGTTCGACCGTGTGGTTTGGTGTTCTTCCGCCGATCACTAGTCCACCAGCCACCGTGGCACTCCATGTGGTTTGATTCATTTGGCGAAAAGTAGTTCGTATGCCAAGATTATATTCTCGCGAATTTAATGTTCGTGAGGCGAAAAGTTCGTAAGCAAAAGTGTTCGTAAGCCGAGGTATCACTGTAATTGCCAGTCTGTAATCGCTGGATGCGAAAACAGTTCTGTTCACTGAATGGTAGAAGGATGTGCAGTTTTTTTTTGCGCACTGGCGTAACACCTGGACACCTGTATTGACTGACCTTTAGAGTCCACATGTCTGTATTTTGTGTTTTGAAGCAGGTCGATGGAGACAGGAATTTGCTAGTTTGTTGTTAAGTCATACCTGTTACACCTCCTTGCATCACCGTCATTCATTCATTTAAATTGCTTTTCAAAAGTTATTCTCTCAGACATCATATTAGACCCAAGACCATGGGTTTAAATCTCAATTTAGGATTGAAATTATGAGAAATAAATAGTGGACATCAACACAGTAAAGGCGAATAGGTAGTAATGTGTGAGCAAATAACTGTGCATATCTTCATAGATTGAAAAATTCATATAAAAGTAGGACAGAAGACAAATTAATTCCATGCTCAGATGAGCAGTCTTTGTTTCTTCTTCAATATGTCCATCAGGAACGGGAAGGTTGTGGTTTCGAATGGCGCATTTGTGCCACAGTTTAGCGTTAAAACAGGCTCAGGGTTTCACATCATGGTGTTCAAGGAGTGAAATTTCATACCAGGGTATACCAGTTATCTACAAAACATTAGTACATAATAGTCGCTGCCCTTTCATTTTTGTGTCAGTGTTTTGTTGTTGCCCTTAGTTGGATCTTCATGCGATAAGGTTTGGGAGTGAGCGTCACCCCATAGACTGGGGTGAAGTCTGGCTCTCCTGCATCCTCAGGCCAGATGAACTTGAACTTTCTCAGCAGAGTCACTGTGATGAGGAAGAGTTCCATACGAGCCAAACCCTCACCGAGACACATGCGAGGTCCTGTACATTTAAATTTGGTAGAAATTGTTAACAGCGGTTTCCACATGTTAAAGAGGTGCCCACATACCTGCTGAAAAAGGCATAAAAGCCTCTGGCTTCACAAAGTCACCCTGGGCATTAAGGAAATTATCGGGATTGAATTTATGAGGGGATTTCCACTGGCCTTCCTCATGCAGTACTGAGGTCAAATTTGGGATGATCATTGTCCCCTGGGAAACAAAAGACATCGTAGAAAATATGAACTAAGCAGTACAGAAGATAGATGGATCATAAGACTTACTTTTTGTTCAAGTCTCACCAAAATGAATTGACTCATTCACTGCCGTTCTCGAATTTATTCGAGAATGGAAAAGAATGACGTGGAAATTTGTTTGGGTCTTGGTTTTTCTTGCGGGGGTGGGGGGCGGGGGTTAATGTGCTGGCAATGTTTTTCCCTCCCACAAGGGGGCAGCATTTGCCTTTTGTATAGTCACCCTCATTTTAAGCTCCGATCACTCCAGACCCATATAATTTGGGAATTAACTGTTTCATTCTGATTAAAGAAGAGAGTCTAGGTTTTTTTACGCTGCATTGAATATTTATGTAGTTATAAAACTACAATATTCTCTGAGTCCTGCAAGTTGAGTGAAAATGACACCCTGGCACTGGAGTGGACACATTTTTTGCACATTGTCTGGCAGTGAATGGGTTAAGAAACAAAGTATAATAATAAAAAATCTGATGTTATTTTTCCCTTTTCATTTGCCAAGCCAAGCCATGAGAAAAATAGCAATTCTATGCATTGTTTATATTTGCTTATCAATTAATTTATGCAAAAACTACAGTTTTTCAATCAAATATGAATAATACATTGTTTTATTCAAAATAGTATTTCAAATTGACAGTTCAGACACTGCACAAACATAAATTACTTTGAATTCACTTATTGGTTTGTTCGACTTCATGTCAAAAAAAGGGAGTGAACCGCCACACTTCATACTGAGCCCCCAGCTCTGCTTCTTGTTGTCTCATACGTTATAGTTGGCCTCACTACTGTATTTGAATCTTCAAATTCCCTCTAATACACTTGACGCTTTGCTCCATCTTTTCCAACCTGCTCTGAGCCGTTTCTTCATCTCACCACACTCACCGTTGCTCTGACCGTTCGACTGGAAGTATTTGAAGTCTTCCAATCTGGCTCTTTTCTTCCCTTGAGCCTCTCTCTTCCCCCTTTAGCTCTTTTACTCATGTACCGTATATACTGAAATATTCCTTTAGATATCGACTAAATTTCATTCCTTTTCATTCCAGCGCATGCCTCTACCTTTCATATATGCTCCTCCATCCTCTCCTTGTTTTTGATGTAACACAATTTTATGGTCTACTGACTCCTATTTCAAACTTACAGCACAACTCACCACTGTTTTTATCCTCTCATACATGTCATGCACCATTTGAACATGCCGGTAATTCCCTGCTACCCCACACTTCTTCTGACGTATCACCTTGATCCGTATTACTCGTCCTCAAAATGAAACCACTTTGTTGCTCACAAATATGCAATTCACTCTCGAGTCCACCACCGTTTCCCACTGAGTGGCTCATCAACTTTATCCCTTTACAGTTCCCAATTTTTTATATCTTGTATTTTTATCCTTTCACCCCCCCCCCACCCCACCCCATCCCTTTTCAAATGGCTGCTGTGGACTGCACATTTCCCCATTGTGGGACGATTAAAGGTTTTCTGATTCTGATATAGATGCTTCCATATCTTCAATGGCATGTCATCAGGAACAACTGCCTTTCTGTTCTTTGCAATTTCTTGCACATTTCATCTTATAATTGTCTTATCCATTGAAACCAAGAGAACAAGTACAGTATTATAAAAAAAACGATGGGATTTACTTTGTCACGTTTTGGTTAATGACCAATAGGCTGCCGTGAGGCCCTGCCTGCAGCTGCACAGGTGTTGGTCGTTTTAATCAGTGGCAGTTAAAAGGACTCCTGGCATGACCATTCAGTGTCGGGTCATCGTTTGTTTCACCCTGTCAGGTTTATTTCATCTTGTCATGTTTGTTCGCTACTTTGGACCTTTCTGTTCTGAAGACTGTTTTTTTTAGATTGTGTTCCTGCTGGAGGAACAATTTGTCATATACACCCTGATCCTCCCTCCTGCATGTTTTTTTGGGTCCATCACCAACACCACCGTATAAAGCATGACATATATAAGAAAGAAAAAAAAAGAATGAAAAAAACATATGAAGACCATTCAAGGATCTGTCAAGGGGAGTTCTCTTCCTCTCTGTCTTGCACTATCATTTTATCTTTATCTCATTTTATCATTTTATCACAATTTTGAGCAGCTACAAATTCATGCGAAAGTAGGCAACTTAGCTCATCTGCAAAATAAATGGTCAGCATTGAATAGTACAAACAGTTAGAATTGCTTCCATTTAGGGCAGTTACTGTCATGATCTGGTTGGCGACCAACGGGTGGCGCTGTCGACCCCGCCTGCACCTGCACAGGTGCTGGTCGTCCCGATCAGTGGCGGACTGCCACGTTCGGAATGGCGACCAACGGGTAGCGACGTCAGCCCTGCCTGCAGCCTCGCAGGTGCTGGTCGTTTTAATCAGTGACAGTTAAAAAGACTCCCGGCACGACCATCCGGTGTCAGTTCATTGTTTGTTGCATGCTTTGTCTGCAATTGCATGCATTGTATGCTGTGTTTGTTTAATCTTGGCGGACTTTTACACTTTGTTTTCTTTTGATCCTTTTTTCTGTTCAGATCATTTTGATGTTTTACATTTTGTTCCTGCTGACCTTTATTTTAATACAATTTGTCAAACAACCTCCTGCTCCCTCCTGCCTGCTTTTTGGGATCCGCACCCGCCATCACCACCTCGCAAAACATGACAGTTACATGTCAAATTTCCATTCCCATTTCCATCATCACATCCCATGAAATGACAATGAATAGTTGGAGTATACAAATAGCTGGAATTTCAAGAAGTTCGTTAACAGTGCTCCCAAATATTTTTTTTTGTGGGGGTGGGGGTGCTGGTTGGTATTCAAGAAACTAAACGTCCTATGTGTTGTGCTGTCTCTTACCTTAGGAATAGAATATCCCATCAACTCTGTGTTTTTTGTTGTACAGTGAAAGACACTCAGGGGCACCGTGTTTGCTATTCTTTGAACTTCATGGATTACTGCCTGTAAAAAACAAAAAACAAAGATGCCTTACATTTAATGGAGTTCGCCGCTTGCTATTTTAGCCATTGTAAGATTTTATTCACAGTGACATTTGGTTCAGTATATGAAAATTGATGTTTCGTTTGTAAGGTGTTTTGATTTAATTTATCTGCATTCATGAAGCATGAACAAAATTGCATGAACTGGTTGCCAGCCAGTCGCAGGGCACACAGAGACAAACAACAATCCACGCTCACACTCACACCGAAGGACAATTTTAGTGTTCAATCAGCCTGCCATGCATGTTTTTGGAATGTGGGAGGAAACTGGAGGACCTGGAGAAAACCCACGCGGGCCTGGGGAGAAAATGCAAACTCAACACAGGGTCCTGAACTCAAGACCTCTGCACTGCGAAGTCAGCATACTAACCACTCAACTACCGGGCAACCCAAATGTAATAATCATCATTTAAAATATATTTCTTTCAAACGACTGAACTCAAATTTAAAATATTCTCCATCATTAAAGAATATAATAGAAAATAGGATTTCATAGACAATTTTACCTGCACATATGGCATATTGTTTCTGTCATCAAAACATACTTTATCCTTCCCTTTCAAGACCTCATCAATCTCCTGTTGGCAATGCGCTAATAAATACAGCAGAAAAAGAATAAAAGCTCAGCAATAATATGAACAGCTGCTTGACATAACGAATATGAGAGAAGTCACCTATACTGTGATTGCAAGCAAGCATACCTTGTACATCTGGATGAGTCATAAGATAAAGGAAAGCAGTCAATAGGGTGTTTGAGGTGGTGTCTGTCCCAGCAAAGTGAAGATCAAGAGCGTACATTGATAGCTGTTGCTCTGAAAATAAGCAACCATCATCACCTCTTCTCTGTTAAAAAAAAAAATCTATTTATTGTACCATTCTTAAAAAATAGACGGGATTTAGAAACATCATATGTGCCATTCTTATTTTTTTTATACTTTTACCTTATCCATTTCATCCAGATAGCAATCAATAAAGTCACGTGGTTCTCCAGGGACCCTGGTTCTTTTGTGCTCGATCAATACACCCTTTGCAAGTTTTTGACATTTCTAAGGAATAACAATATAAAGTATTATCATTTTGCTCCCACTAAAAATAAAGACAACACTGCATGACAATTTGTTATGACCTCTTTTGGGTCTGTTGCCCAATCAAAGTCAGTACATCTTTGAACTGAACCATATATCCTGATCACTAATAATTAAAAGGCCGTAAGACATACCTTGACGTTTTCAAAAGACTTCATGAAGGGCAAAGGAAGACAACGAATCATTGGAAAGGAGTCATACAGCTGTAATAAGGATGAATGAAAAAATAATCATGAATGATCTCCCAATGTACTATGCAAAGGAAAGAAATTACACGATCACACCGATTAGTCTTTCTGAGTAGCATGCATCGAATTTAAGCGTGCAGTCGAAGCATTCGGCCACTATTGCCAGAAAAATGCATGTATATATATATATATATATATATATATATATATATATATATACAGTATATATATATATATATCGATATATATATATATATATTACTGTATATATATATATATATATATATATATATATATATATATATATATATATATATATATATATATATATATATATATATATATATATATAGTAAAATTAAAAAAAACACTCTTTTGACTTTTTCACTCACCATAGCCCAGGGTCCATTGGCCAACTTTGCATTTTCAGTGAAACACTGAACAATAACTTTGATGAACTCATCATTATAATCATAACGTTTTCCAAACAGAACGTGGCAGATGATGTTAGATGATGCATTATGGAACATGAGTTGGGGACTCAAGGTACTCCCTATAGAAGAGTTTAAAAAAAATCATACAAACTTATAATATGATTTTTTTTGTCACAAATGCAGAAAGACTAAACTGATTCAAAAAAGAAAAAAATGGAAATTAAATGTGATGCAATGCAATGGTATTTCAAAGTTTAAAACTGAACTGAAATGCTCAATTGAACAGGAAAATGTTTGATACACATACCAATGCACTTTTCCAGTGTATTCATGATGAAAACAGTTTCTCCCAGAATCCTCTCCTCCATTGACTGCTTCCCGAGACCAAAGTTTCTCAAAGTCATCAGAGCAAATCGACGGTGTTCTTTCCAACTAGGACCATAGTCAGCCAGGATGACTCCTGAAACAGGTGTAGGAGTGGTAAATGCAAATATTATTATGTAACCTAATAAAGCACTGTATAACTGTCAAACCTTTGTTTTGAATTTCAAAACATGCAAAAAATTTGAACTGAAGGAAATACAGTAATCCCTGATTACACTTTCACATCACAGTCATAAATAGAGCAACAGACACTGCGATTCAGACTGACACCATTTAAGATGAGGTATGAGTAGGTTTAGTCTCACTGACAGCTTATTAATCGTCAATGACTCAGGCAGCTCATTAATCATCACTTACTTTTTGGGCTGTTAGTTTACGACTACTACTACTACTACTACTACTACTACTACTACTACTACTACTAATAATAATAATAATAATAATAATAAGTATTATTACACCATAATAATAATAAGTATTATTATTATTATTATTATTATTACGAGTAGTGGTAGTAGTAGTCGTAGTAGGTGTAGTAGTAGTAGTAGTAAAACAACAATTACTACTATATATATATATATATATATATATATATATATATATATATATATATATATATATATATATATATATATATATAGTAGTTGTTTTACTATACTCCTATATATTTTACTATACTACTATATATAGTAGTAGTTGTTGTTTTACTACTACTACTACTACTACTACTACTACTACTACTACTAAAAAGAATAATCATAACAATAATAATAACAAATCTATTTGTGTCATTATTGTTACTTTACCTTTTCTGTCTGTTGTGTCATTCACATAAAGGTCTTGAGGTCGTCCAGCAAAGTCACTCGCCTTGGTCACTAAAGCCTCTTTCATGGCTTGTAACCCATTGACTATGATTGCAGGTCGAGGACCAAGGTAAAGGCTGTAGACATTTCCATATGCTTTCCTTAGCTTAGAAAATGTACAACACAACATGTATGTTACTTCAATTCAGATACGCAAGACAAAAAACATAACAGTATACTGTATACGTCTGTATAAGCTCTCAGTCGGACAGGAGTGGTCCATCGATGAGAAGGTTTCTTCAGCCGTCATCTGTTCAAATTTGTACAGATGACGGCTAAAGTATACTGTATAAACAAATATCAACATGTAGAAGGTTTGATTTAGCAAACCAAGCCCCAAACCATGATTTCCCCCTCGCCATCCTTCACAGGTGTGATGAAGTGTTAATGTTTATTTACTGTTCCCTTTTTTTTTCTTCAGACATAGTGTTCCATGCTTCTTCCCAACAACTCAATATTGGTTTCATCTGTCCACAGAGTATTTTGCCAGTACAGTGAGACCTGAGCTTACGAACTTAATTGGTTCCCAGATAGAGTGTGTAAGGTGAAAAGTGTGTATCCCCCAAAAAAATGTCCCATAGGAAACCATTAAAATGGGAATAATCCGTTCCCAGGTCTCCATAAAATATAATTTTCAACTAAAGCCTTAAAACTACACACAACATACCTTATTATATGTATAATAAATGTGCTATTGTATTGTAATGAAAGAAATACACTGCACTGTATGATAAATTAACTTGATTTACATTTCTGATAGTCGTTGATGGCTCTTAATTGACACCTGTTGCTTTCTGACTTGTAAGATTTTACGAAACTGAGGCATCACGTTATCATTCATCATGTTGATGATTCTCATCGCCTTTTCTGGGTGGAATGTCCAATAAAAGCCTGTATATCAACTCCTGAATGGCCTGCTTCTGCTTGTCCTCTTGAAGGCAAATCAAATCATCTGTGTTGAGGACCTCATTATGGTCAGCAACAAACTTGTCGATGTCATCTGCATCCACTTCGAGTCCCGTAGGTGCTGGCAGATATTTTATTACAACAAGCCTGTCAAGCTAGGCAAAATAAATTGGCACACTCGCGATCCCGGAAAACAACAAACTTACGCGATCACGGCTAACAATCACCTGGGGCAAAGCAAACCCTTGGACTTGCCGGCACAAGACACAGCGAGACGCGAGGCGTCGTAATCATGTCACTGGTGAGGTGACAGCGACTCGTTGAAATGTCCCAGTATCGTTGATTAGGGGGTCAACACGCACACGTCCTTCGTATTTCTCAACAATCTCCTTCTTCTCCTCGACTGTAATTTTGTTTTGTGTGTTCTTCGACTGGCGGAGGTCGGGAGCGGTGGCCCCTGCCCCAGCTGTCAACTCTCACGTGACAATTTCGGTGTCATTAGTCACGTGAAAGCATCGACTAAATAACGCCTTTGTGTAAAGCTTTGAGGCGAAGGATGCTAGCAATGGTGGATGGTACCGGGCTCTTTATTTGTAGAATGGTCGTAGAAAGTTACTCTCATGGAAGTGACACGCAGCGTGAGAGATGTGTCAGGCTGAGATTCACATGACAGCCGCAGTGTGCACATGTGACGCCACAAACGCACACCTCGTTCGTGTTTCTCAATGATCTCCTTCTTCTCCTTGACTGTTATTCTGTTTTGTGTCTTCCTCGGCTGAACACGAGCCTCCGGTGGCATCTTTTTCGGTCCCATAACGGCAAAAGTATCGTTAAAGACAATCGACGTGTGCACTCATAGAAAGGGGATGTGGAAAGGTAGGCCGGCTGGGACGCTGTTTCTTTCTGATTGTGCTTTTGTGTTCTTCCGCCGAAGATTACTCCGCCAGCCGCGGTGGGGGGGTGTCTATCGCGAAAATAGTGCGTATGCCAGAGTTTAATTTTCATAAATGTAACGTTCGTAAACCGAAAAGTTCGTAAGGCAAGGTGTTCGTAAACCGAGGCCCCACTGTATAGCTATGGAACATGCGGGTGACCTTTCACAAATTCGACAGTGCAGCAATGTGTTTTTTTGTTTTGTGTGTGTGTATGAGTGTGCGTGTGCCTGTGTGTGTGTGTGCGCGCATGTGTGTGTGTGTGTGTGTGTGTGTGTGTGTGTGTGTGTGTGTGTGTGTGTGTGTGTGTGTGTGTGTGTGTGTGTGTGTGTGTGTGTGTGTGTGTGTGTGCGTGTATGTGCGTGTATGTGCGTGTGTGATTACAGTCATTACTGGTGGGCAAACTCTCAAGGTCAAGGACAAACAATAGCCTTGTATACAATTAATGTGGTTAAAGGGTACATCGTTCAACTGTGAACTGTGGAGAATCTGTTGTGCAACGACATTGAAATAGTCGAGTTGTTGTGTGAAATCCCTCCCTGCAAATGTTTGCCAAGGTCACTGTGGACAAATCTAAAGTTTGCCAAGGTCACTCTGGACCAGGGGTGTCCAAAGTCAGTCCTCTAGGGCCGCCGTCCTGCCTGTTTTCCAGCTCTCCCAGGAGCAACGCACCTGAATGAAATCATGAGGACCATTTTGATGCTGCTTCAGAGCTGGCTGATGAGCTGATCATTTGAATCAGGTGTGTTGCTCCTGGGGGAGCTGGAAAACAGGCAGGACAGCGGCCCTCGAGGACCGACTTTGGACACCCCTGCTGTGGACAAATCTACAATTGGCAAAACATCAAACAAAGATCAATGAGTTCATTGGAGGATAACATGGAAGAACCAACTCCTGACAAAAAAACAATCACGACAACACCCAAAATATACACCAAGATCCTGTGGGATTTCCAGATACAGACTGACAAGATGGTAATGGCAAACTAACCAGATATCGTTATCATAGTAAAGGTCAGAGGAAAGTCATTGTGGTGGATGTAGCGGTCCCAAGTAATGGTAATATCAGGAAGAAGGAAAATGAGAAATGCCAAGGGCTCAGAGAGGAGCTGGAGAGAGCATAGAAGGTAAAGGTCACAGTAATGTCCGTGGTCGTCGGAGCACTTTGTGACATCCAAACTAGATAAGTAAAGACAACAGATCCCGTGAACAACATCGGATATCTCAGTCCAGAAAAGCATAGTGTTGGGAAGTGCAACAATACTGCGCATAACCCCTCAAGCTTCCTTACATATATATACAGTAAAGTCTCGTTATATCGATATCGTTTATATTGATAATACTGCTTATTATGACACTATTTTCATTTCCCGTGCACATTTCTAGTCTTTTTATGTATAATTAGTTCCGTTTAGTACGATTTGTGATTTTTACGATAATCCGGTTACTACAGTGCTCTTTTTTATATCCCGCCGGCCATTTTGCTATGTTTATATCGATACACGCCATCGGTCGCGCCATTGGTCACGTGACTTGGTTACGTGAGTTTGTTACGTGCCCAGCTCCCGTGTAGCAGAGCCATTTTCATTTTCAGAGCTAGCTCGTGTATAGCAGACGAGATTGAAGTGTTTGTGTTAAAAGGTAAAAATGGGAAGCAGAAGAAGATTGATGACTTTTTTAAATTGCATACATAATACAGTAAGATGTTAGCGTTGCAGTTTTCCTGTTGTGTTATGTACATGCCCACTGTACTGTATATGAATGCAATCGTTTTTTGCAACAATGTTTCTTGTTTTGTCTGCTGAAGCGTGATGATTTTGAAAATTACCATACATTCCATACTGTGTATTAAAGGACAAACAATGTCACTTTTTATTCAAATGCAAAACACCAATAAAAATGACTTCACGCCAAGACGTCTTGCATTGCTTGTGAATCCAAACAATGGCTTCAGATTCGGATAATATGCTGTCTTGTTACACATCCAGTTATGAATATCATTCAAATACACTGTAGTTCTGAAGAGGAAAGCATACATGTTTGCAATCGATTAAAGAATTATTTGTGCCATTTTGAGGCAACATTGGGGGAACATCTCTCACCCAAAAAAAAGAGGCACGAAATGGCGAGCTCATGGCCAGCTCCATTTCTTATATGGCGCTTGGATGCCCTCTTTTGGTGCTTTTTGTTAATGCAGTTCGGCGCAGGCCGGATATATCGACATTACGGTTATATCAAAATTTTTTCTAACTCCCGAGAATATCGATATAACGAGACTTTACTGTATAAACAAATGTGATTTTTTGAAGCTATGTATTGTTGGGAATTTCACATTTATATCTAAACACATAATACATATGCATTCCATGAATGACAATTGAAATCTCTACTGTTTTTCGTACCCGCTCAAAGTCTTGCAGGGGGTTCTCCAAGCTCAGGCTCAAGATGTTTCCCAAGACTGGCACGATGGTCGGTCCTGGTGGAAAATTCTTTGGCCTTCGACACATAAAATTAAAAAGGATAAAGAAAACACAAAGTGGTAGGAGGATTGTCGCTAACATGTTTGAGAAGAGTGAACAGACCAAAACAGCCCCACTGCTTGAAAGTGGTTGCACAACTCTCTAGCCTGCATACCTCTTTGTGTACTTTGCTTTTCTAGGTTAAAGAGGAGGGCAAAGAACGTCAGTGGAAATGTAGTTCAAAACACCCTGTTAAAATGTTTATATTGTTGTTTGTTTATATATATATATATATATATATATATATATATATATATATATATATATATATATATATATATATATATATATATATATATATATATATATATATATATATATATATATATATATATATATTCAAAAAAAAAAAAAAAAAATATATATATATATATATATATATATATATATATATATATATATATATATATATATATATATATATATATATATATATATATATATATAAAAATCCTCGTCTCACCCCCATGGGTGGTGTCTGTCCCCCATTTTAGCTCGCGTCCTCTACCAGAGGCCAGGAAGCTTGAGGGTTCTGTGCAGTTCCCAGCACTGCGCTTTTCTGGACCGAGATATCCGATGTTGTTCCCGGGATTTGTTGCAACCACTCGTCGAGTTTGGGGGTCACTGCCCCGAGTGCTCCGACCACCACAGGCTCGACTGTCACCTTTACCTTCCAGGCTCTCTCCAGCTCCTCTCTGAGGCCTTGGTATTTCTCGATTTTCTCATGATCCTTCTTTCTGATGTTTCCATCACTCGGGACCGCTACATCCACGACAACGGCTTTCCTTTCCCCTTTATCTTCTTCTTTTCCTTTCGGCTTTTCCCTTCAAGGGGTCGCCACAGCGAATCAGTAACCTCCATCTTCAGAGGTATGATACGCATGTTTGTTTTAGCCCAGCTTTTACGTCGGATGCCCTTCCTGACACAACCCTCTGTATTTATCCGGACTTGGGACCGGCACAAGAAGACTTATGTCCCTTTGTGGCTACAGAACAAGCAACTCGCTCAGTAAAAGGCAACCAAACACAAAATGGTTATCAGCACAGCAACAATCAAAAAAGCAAAACTTGAACAAACCTAATAAACATGAAAAATCAATTTGCCAGGAGAGGGCAGCCGCTGTCATAAATGAAATGTATTATTATTATTATTATTATTATTATTATTATTATTATTATTATTATTATCAGAATCAGAATCAGAATCATCTTTATTGCCAAGTATGTAGAACACACAAGGAATTTGTTTCCGGTAGAACACGCTGCACTAGTATCGTTGTCAAAAAAACTGCTAAGTGGCACTATACAGTTCCATTTTGGCTACTGTTGAAAGAGTTCAAAGAGTTAATGGCTTGGGGGAAGAAGCTGTTTAAATGTCTGCTGGATTTGGTGCGCATGGATCGGTAGCGCCTGCCTGAGGGGAGTAGCTGGAAAAGGTGGTGGGCAGGGTGCGGAGGGTCCAGTAGGATTTTCCGCGCCCAAGTTTGGATTCTTGCAGTGTGCAAGTCCTCGAGAGTGGGTAGGGCGGTGCCAATGATTTTTTCCGCCGTCCTAACTGTCCGTTGAAGTCGGATTTTGTCCATTTTTGTGGCGGCCCCGAACCAAACGGTGATGGAAGAACACAGGATGGATTCGATGACAGCCGTGTAGAAATGTTGCAGCACCTCCTGTGGCAGGCCATGCTTCTTTAGCAGCCTCAGGAAGTACATTATTATTATTATTATTATTATTATTATTATTATTATTATTATTATTATTATTATTATTATTAAACTATGAACCTACATTTCAAATTGTAGTATGTAATCCACAATGACAGTTATTATTTTTTACTTCAAATTTGAAAACTAGTTATTCATTCATTTGTTGTGCGCTCTAGATGTAATATGTGGAGGGGATTAAACATTTTAATGGCTTCCCCAAATTCATAACGGCCCCCGAGAGGAAACTGTAACTACAATGTGGCCGGTGTAAAAAAACAAGTTTGACAACCTGATAGAGAATAGACAGAATAAGAAGTTATCATATTTAAAAGTTTCATGCTGTTATATACTTCAACTGTTATATACGTCAACATGTGTCAACAACCCGGGGTCAATCTGAGGTCGACACACACAGCAAGTTAAACTGTCATTTTCATCTATGACCACGATATCTGGTTGGTTGGCCATTACCATCTTGTCAGTCTGTATCTGGAAGTTCCACAGGATATTTGCTTGGTCATTCTCCACCACCTTGGGAGGTGTTTCCCATTTTGACCTTGGGGTTTCCAGTCCATACTCCGCACAGATGTTTCGGGTAGACTATGCTAGCCACCTGGTTATGGCGCTCCATGTAGGCTTTCCCTGCCAGCATCTTACACCCTGCAGTTATGTGTTGGATTGTCTCAGGTGCCTCTTTGCACAACCTACACCTTGGGTCTTGTCTGGTGTGGTATATCCCTGCCTCTATGGCTCTGGTGTTCAGGGCCTGCTCTTGGGCAGCCAGGATGAGTGTCTCTGTGCTGTCCTTTAGGCCAGCCCTTTCTAGCCACTGATAGGACTTCTTGAGATCAGCCACTTCTGCTATGGTTTGGTGGTACATCCCATGTAGGGGCTTTTCCTCCCATGATTGTCCCTCTTCCAGCACCTCATCCTCTGTTCCCCATTGTCTGAGACATTCTCTGAGTACATCATCCGTTGGAGCCTTCTCTTTGATATATTCATGGAGCTTGGATGTTTCATCCTAGACAGTGGCTCTCACATTCACTAGTCCCCGGCCTCCTTCCTTACGGCTTGTGTACAGTCTCAGAGTGCTGGACTTGGGATGGAACCCTCCATGCATGGTGAGGAGTTTTCAGGTCTTAACATCCGTGGTCTGAATCTCTTCCTTTGGCCACCTTATTTTTCCTGCAGGGTATCTGATCACTGGCAGGGCATAGCTGTTTATTGCCCGGGTCTTGTTCTTGCCATTGAGCTGGCCTCTGAGGACTTGCCTCACCCGCTGGAGGTATTTGGTCGTAGCTGCTTTCCTTGTTGCTAGTTCGAGGTTGCCATTGGCCTGTGGTATACCAAGGTACTTGTAGCTGTTTTCAATGTCTGCTATTGTTCCTTCAGGGAGTGAGGCCCCTTCAGTGTGGACTACCTTGCCCCTCTTAGTTACCATCCGACTACATTTCTCCAGCCCGAATGACATTCCGATATCACTGCTGTAGATCCTGGTTGTGTGGATCTGCATAGGACTGAACCCCCTATATCAGGGGTGTCAAAGTCATTTTTCCCCGCGGACCACATTGTAGTTATGGTTTCCTCTCGAGGGCCGTTATGAATTAGGGGAAGCCATTAGAATGTTTAATCCCCTTGACATATTACATATAGAGCGCACAACAAATTAATGAATAACTAGTTTTCAAATCTGAAGCCAAGAATAATGACTGGTATTGTGGTTTACATCCAAAAATATGAAATTTTGGCTAGGATTTTAGCAAGCATCATGGCTTTCGCGGGCCGAAAAAAATGATGTGCCTTGACTTTGACACCTGTGCCCTATATATATTTACATATACAGAGAGAGAGGAGGGAGAGAAAGAGAGAGAGAGAGAGAGAGAGAGAGAGAGAGAGAGAGAGAGAGAGAGAGAGAGAGAGAGAGAGAGAGAGAGAGAGAGAGAGAGAGAGAGAGAGAGAGAGAGAGAGAGAGAGAGAGAGAGAGAGAGAGAGAGAGAGAGAGAGAGAGAGAGAGAGAAATGTGCTTTATGCAATGTATCCACCATTGTCACTGTAAAATAGCATTGTCTAACAGAGAAATCCATTCAGGAATGAGGACAAAAAAGAATCGAAAACCGAAAATAATTAAAGAATATTAACAATCCAATAGAACAGTTGAATTAAGGATGTAGTAATGGAGTATTTATGATCAATCGTAAAATTATATAAAAAAGAGGGTTTAGTGGATTCTTCAGGTCTAGCATGACCACTGTTTTAAATGAAACAAAATAAATACAATTTTAAATTAAATTCAATAAATTGGAAATAAATATTGTCAATGTTTGAATTAAAATCACGGATTCAAACTTGTTTTCTTATTTTCTTTCAGTGATAATGTTTGGCACATACTACGTCGGAACAAAAGTCACAAGAGAAAGGTTGCAGCGAACCAATTTCACAGGAACACGCGACGTCATTGACTCTTACCGATAGCCCTTGTTTGGTAAGTTTAATGGATGGAAATCGCCTATTCGTTTGACGTGGCTGCTGCCATACAGCAAATTACTATTGACTTTCTATTGCATTAAGAGGGGTCGACATGCCGTTCTTGATTTTCTAAATACACTGACGCCACCTTGGTTAAATGCTCAATAAGCTAACTAGCTATTTTGCTGCACATTTCTACGGGTTGTAGTCATCAAAGCTTAGTGAGCTTGCGAACGCATATGCCTCATCGGTGTCTATTATTTGGAAGTCCATAGTTTAAGCGGCGAACTCTTTCTTTGCATTTTGAAAAAAAAATCCATATCCGTTAATGCTGTTTTCTTAGACCAAAAAGCCCTGAGAGTCAAAACAAAATCATATCTTGCAGTGAAAATCCATCTTCCCTGATTTATATTTCACATAAAATTCTTAAATGCTTTGTTCATTCGTTTTTGCTGAGTAACCCATCAATTCGCTTGAATATCTGCCAGGGATGTCCACATGGGGGAGCCAAAGCTATAATCTGCACGGTTTAAACAACAACAAAATCCTTCTGGGGCCTAATAGTGAAGGCAACATGTGCAGTATGTATCTACATTGGTAATATTAGCCTACTATCAAAATGACTACGTTTTTTACGAATACCTAATGAGCCTTCATGATTACATTAAATGATTAAATCTGGACAATGACGTACCATGTGACTAATCTTTTGTGGAATGCTGTCTCAGGGTTAACATTACAACATAAATGCAGTATGTTTCATTGCGTTGATGAAAATATAGAAATGCAGTGAAGACATTTTTTTTAATGTGATTTTTATTTTGAGGATTAAAATAACAAAACAGCCCAGATAAATACAGAGGGTTGTGTCAGGAAGGGCGTCCAACGTAAAAGGTTGGCCAAAACAAACATGCGGATCAAACCTCTAAAAATGGAGGACACTGATTTGCTGTGGCGACCCCTTGAAGGGAAAAGCCGAAAGGAAAATAAATGAAAAATTTAATATTAATAACATGCTCCTTATCTGGGCAAAAACAGTGCAATTAAGCAGAGCACGCGTTTAGATACATTGAATCCTCGAATTATTTTTCCGTTTTTACCTTTGGGTTCCATAACCCATCACACACCACCGGTTCCTATAACGCAAATCTTCATGTGACGTATGCATACATTAACAGAGATCTCGTCTGATTGAATTCCTGCTGATAAACACCCCTTTCAGAAAAAAACTATTGAAAGTTATGGCTACAAGATTTACGACATGACGATATGACTGAATGCTTGTCTTTGCAAACAACAGTGACGTCATTCAGAGCGCCCACATCTTAGAGGCAATGTTTGCAGACAGTAAAACTCATGTATTGGAAAATATTGATAATGTTTGTGTCATATTTGTCCTCATACAGAAACCATATAAAAAAAAAATCCCTCCCCCATCTTCTTCCATTTTCAAAAATCTTTGGAAAAGTACCAGAGAGCCACTCGGCGGTGCTAATGAGCCACATGCTCACGAGCCGAATCTTGCTGACCCTTGGTTTAAGACAATGACAATGGAACTTCATTCAGGGTTCCCATTTTAAGATTTTTTGTGTGGTTTCGTTTTGCGAGAGTCGTTCTTTGTCACATGATGTCCCAAAACGTCACCCTCAGTTCCCACTGTTGCTCACTGTGTTCCATTTGATTGTAAAGCTGTTTCAATACAAGTCCAGTTTTTCATCCAAGTACACTCCTCGTCCTCACTATTGTTTTTAAAAACTGATGTTTAATTCAATGCCACCCAAATATAATGAAATATCAAAACCAGCGCTGAGTCAAAAAGCGACCAACCCAGGGATGACTCAATCACACCTTTTCGCCACCCGAATTGTCCGCGTGAAGGATATGCAGATCATGTCCTATCACTATTAAGGATATGAACCGCATGATTACTTCATCACCTCCTCATTATATATGCAGTGCACTACAAATTGATGGATAACTTGTTTTTTTATTAAATCAAGTCAAGGATTATGGTCTATTAAGTTACTGCAAAAGTGTATTTGTTAACAAGAGAATACTTGCAACATTTCAGATGACACTTTGAAATTTTGGTAGAGAACTCAGTGTATCGTGTGTATGTGTGCGTGCGTGTGTGTGGATGTGAGAGATCTTCCTCTCTAGGTGAGCTGCAATGGCAAAAGAGGGGACAGGTGTTGAACTCACCAGGAAGTTTGTTTCGGAAGCTGAGCTTGATGAGAGGAGGAAAAAAAGACAGGAGGAGTGGGAGAAAGTTAGGAAGCCTGATGACCCTGAGCGTAAGATCACTTCCAAGAATCCTCAACAAGAGTCCTGTGGATCAATTCTAAATAGCTACAAATACTGTACCCGTTTCTTTTTATGCAGAGGTCCCTGAGCAAGAGTATGATTCACGTTCTCTCTATGAGCGTCTGCAGGCGCAGAGAGACAAAAAGCAAGAGGAATTTGAGGAACAATTCAAATTCAGTGGGTATTGGCATGTTCTTATGAAATGTTCTGTTTGTTTTAGGGAGTAATAATTCCATTCGATTTGTAATGTCAATCGCTGATGAAGTGCGTCACAATGTCGATGGTCTATTGACTCAAACTGGGCACGCGGGCATGGATGACTATATTAATCGGATCAGTGTGCACTCTCCAGATACCTAAAGTATGAATTTGCATGGTATACACTTAGCTCACTCAAGGCACAGCTGCATGATCTGCATCCACACTTCCCTCTTGGTAGTACTTAGTCAATGATAGATAGCCCTTATTAAATAAATGAAATAGTCAACAACTGCTTGAGAACACAACCTATTGAAGTGTAGTACTGGGAGAAGTTAGGTAAAATGCCTACAGTGGACATTGTCAAGTTGTGTTGTGGAATGCGTGTATGAGAAGTGCTGTACAGTAAAGTCTCGTTATATAGATATTCTCGGGAGTCGGAAAAAATATTGATATAACCGGACTATCGATTTATCCGATCCTGTGCCGAACTGCATTAAAAGGAGGCAATAAATGGGGGATCTTTAATATGGCATGTAATTTTCTCCTTGAGTTCATGGATTGCGAATCGAGCGTGCTTTTGTACTGTAGTGAAGTGAAAAATAAACTTATGCATTAAATAAAAATGTCATTTATTATTTTCACAACGCACTCTTACAATAGTGACTGAGTAGCACTCGACATTGTGCTATACACACGAGAGAAACCACGAACGCCAGCATATGAAACACATATGAAAAACAGTGATTGTTGCAAGCGATAAAGATATCTGAATACAACACAATTAAACACATGTATGGAAAACAAAAACTGCAACGTTTACTATACATACGTTGTACGTCTGTGTAAGCTCTCAGTCGTACAGGAGTGGTCCATCGATGAGAAGGTTTCTTCAGCCGTCATCTGTACAAAAGTGAAGGTCTCGGACATTTCGCCTCCTATCCAAGAGGCTTCGTCAGAAACGTCCGAAACCTTCACTTTTGTACAGATGACGGCTGAAGAAACCTTCTCATCGATATACATACGTTGATAAATTATCATGCGGCACGTCGAACTCTTTCGCAATGGAGAATGGAGAATTTGCTTCTTGTAGGATTCTCCTCCACAGCCACTATTGCCTTGTACCTCGTTCCGATGTCACAATTCTTACGTTTTCCCATGGTTCAAATTGGAGTTGAACAACTGTATACTGTATAAGAAGATTACAGTATGTTTCAGATGCTATTGCAGCTCTGCTACACTGTGCAAGACACGAAAGAAAGCTGGTCACGTGACCAACGGTGTTACAATACAGATTTCGCTAAAGGTGGTACTGTATAGAAATCCTTAAGCAAATATCGCTTCAGTTTAAGCTGCTTTTGTATCGATATAAGCATACCAAATTGGCTGGCGGGAGATGAAAAGGGGGCCGTAGTAACCGGATTATCGTAATAACCACGTATCGTACTTCTTCTTTTCCTTTCGGCTTTTCCCCTCAGGGGTCGCCACAGCGAATCAATGTCCTCCATCTATCCCGGTTTTGTGCATCCTCTTCTCTCACACCAGCTACCTTCATGTCCTCTTTGACCACATCCATAAACCTCCTCTTCGGTCTTCCTCTCGGTCTCCTGCCTGGCAGTTCAAGACTCAGCATCCTTCTCCCGATATAGTCACTCTCTCTCCTCTGGACATGTCCAAACCATCTCAGTCTGGCCTCTCTGACTTTCTCTCCAAAGCCTCTACATGAGTTGTCCCTCTAATGTACTCATTCCTGATCCTATCCAACCTGGTCACTCCCAAAGGAAACCTCAACATCTTCAGCTCTGCTACCTCCAGCTCTGCTTCCTGTCTTTTCTTCAGTGGCACTGTCTCCAGTCCAAACAGCATGGCTGATCTCACCACGGTTTTATACACTTTTCCTTTCATCCTAGCTGAAACCCTTCTATCACACATTACACCTGACATTTTTCTCCAGCCGCTCCAGCCTGCCTGGACATGCTTCTTCACCTCTTTTCCACACTCTCCATTGCTCTGGACAGTTGACCCCAAGTACTTAAAATCCTCCACCTTTTGGATTGGATTGGATTGGATTTGCCTTTATTAGTCTCACAGTGGAGAAATTTACATTTCACAGCACTTATTTACAGCAAAGCCGGGCAGGCGGCGCTGGAGGTCGGCCTCTATTATTCTTTCTTCTTTATCTCTTCTCCCTGTAGCATCACTCTTGCACTTGGATCCCTCTCATTCACACACATATATTCCGTCTTGCTGCGACTGATCTTCATTCCTCTCCTTTCCAGGGCATATCTCCACAGCTCTAGTTTCTCCGCCACGTGTTCCCAGTTCTCGCTACAGTCATCTGCAAACATCATGGTCCAAGGAGATTCTTGTCTAATATCTCTGATATCGTCTGTCAGCCTGTCCATCACCATAGCAAACAAGAAGGGGCTCAGAGCTGACCCCTGGTGGAGTCCCACCTCCACCTTGAATTCCTCAGTCATACCGACAGCACACCTCACAACTGTCTTACAGTCATGCTACATGTCTTGTCCCGCTCTAACATACTTTTCCGTCACTCCAGACTTCCTCGTGCAATGCCACAGCTCTTCTCTGGGCACCCTGTCATACGCTTTCTCCAGATCTACAAAGACACAATGCAATTCCTTCTGACCTTCTCTATACTTCTCTATCAGCATTCTTAAAGCACACATTGCATCTGTCGTACTCTTTTTTGGCATGAAGCCATACTGCTGCTCGCAAATGTTCACTTCTGCTCTTAGTCTAGCTTCAACTACTTTTTCCCCGAGTTTCATTGTATGGCTCATCAACTTTGTTCCTCTGTAGTTCGTACAACTCTGCACATCTCCTTTATTCTTAAAAATGGGCACGAGTACACTTCGTCTCCATTGTTCAGGCATCTGTTCACCATCTAAGATCTTGTTGAATAACCCAGTCAGGAACACCACCGCCACCTCTCCAAGACACTTCCATACCTCGATTGGTAAATCATCAGGCCCGAGTGCCTTTCCCCCCTTCATCCTCTTCAGCGCCCTCCTCACTTCATCCTTGCTAATGCTTGCTACGTCTTGGTCCACAACAGTCTCGTCTTCTACTCTTTGTTCCTTCTCATTTTCCTCATTCATCAATTCTTCGAAGTACTCTTTCCATCTTGCCATCACACTACTGGCACCTGTTAATACATTGCCATTTCTATCCTTAATCACCCGAACCTGCTTAACCGAGCCAGCCTGTAAAGATCAGTCTCACCTTCCTTGCTGTCCAGCCGAGCATATAAGTCATCATAGGCCTCTTGTTTGGCCTTTGCCACCTTTACTTTAACCGTGCGCTGCATCTCCTTGTACTGCTGTCTACTCTCGTCCGTCCTCTCAGTGTCCCACTTCTTCTTTGCTAACCTCTTTCTCTGTATACACTCCTGCACCTCCCCATTCCACCACCAAGTCTCCTTATCTACCTTTCTTCCACTCGATACACCAAGTACTTTCCGACCTGTGTCTCTGATTATGTTCGCTGTAGTTTGCCAGTCATCTGGAAGGACCTCTTGCCCACCCAGTGCTTGTCTTACCTCCTTCCTAAATGTCATGCAACACTCTTCCTTTTTCAACTTCCACCATTTTGTCCTCACTTCAGCCTTTGATTTCTTCATCTTCCTCACTGCCAGCGTCATCCTACACACCACCAACCTATGCTGTCTGGCTACACTCTCACCAACCACTACTTTGCAATCACTGATTTCCTTTAGATGGCGCCGTTGACACAAAATGTAGTCTACCTGTGTACTTCTGCCTCCACTCTTGTAGGTCACCCTATGTTCCTGTCTCTTTTGAAAGAAAGTATTCACAATGTGGCTACATTAACCACGTATCGTACTAACCGGAAGTAATTATACATAAAAGACTCAAAATTTGCCGGGAAATGAAAATAGTATCGTAATAAACAGTACCATCAATATAACCGATATCGATATAACGAGACTTTACTGTATTTGAGTGAAATTCATGCCATAATACTTAAAATGCGTTTTGTGCTTTTGAACAATATTCGATGAAAAACAAATGTCCCATCACATTTGGAAAATTGTCAAGTATCCGTACTTGCTGTTGGCTCAATAATAATGCTAATAATAATACATTTCATTTATAAGCGCCTTTCAAGACTCTCAAGGACATTTAACAGTCACAGGATATTTTTTCTGCGGCTCAAATGTAAGTACTGTATTTTTTGTTGTATAAGGCGCACCGAAGTATAAGGCGCACCCCCAATGAATGGTGTACATGTATTTTCAAATGTTTTCCATATACAGTAAAGTCTCGTTATATCGATATTCTCGGGAGTCGGAAAAAATATCGATATAACCGGACTATCGATATATCCGATCCTGCGGCATGTAAATTTTCTCCTTGCGTTCATAGAAATAGTATCGTAATAAGCAGTACTATCGATATAACCAATATCGATATAACGAGACTTTACTGTATGGTGTATGGTGCAACTTCAATGAATGAAAAACGTTTTCCAAAAGTTCTCCAAATATAAGGCACACCACTTTATGAGGCGCTACAGTAGAGGCAGGGGTTACGCACCACTTCTTCTACAGGGGGAAATGGAGTCGGTGGCTGCTGACAGGAGTTACGAGACCTGTTGTGACTCAATATTACTGCGCACCTCCGTATAAGGCGCAGGATCATCTTTTCAAGAAAATGAAGGCTTTTGGGTATGCCATATACACCGGAAAATATGGTCGTTAGACTCAGTATAACAAGAAGCAGTATTAATTAAATCCCAATATTGACTTTTTTTGCCATGAAGTTGCACGCAAACATATCTTTTTTTCACAGGTTCTTGAAGGATTAAAATTCAACATCATTCAATCATAATTTCAAAATGCATATTCAAATGAGATTTGCTTTGAAAAATAAGAGTGAACCCATGGGTTTCTTCTTTACAGCACACATTTAAATATGATTCTCTTTCCCGACAGCATACGGTACATGCCTGAATTTTGCAAATATGTTGAAGTACATTTGAGTATCATCAAGCTCTTTTTATGGTTTAACGTACATGAAGGTCACCTAAGTGTATTTTCAAGCAGACAGTCATGCTGCCCCCCCCCCCCCCTGCTATAAAATGCCATGATTTTGCTGCAACGTGCTAAGAGCAGCTTTGTTTCCATGGTGACAGAGAACATGGTGAGGGGATTGGACGATGATGAGACCAGCTTCCTGGATGAGGTTTCCCGGCAACAGAGCTTGGTGGAGAAGCAACGCAGGGATGAAGAGAAACTGGAACTGTTGGAATACAGAATATCCTTTTGTCAGTGTCATAGTGGCTAACTTGGTTGTCTTATTTGAGCTCCTTGACACCACACTGGCAATCTTAGATGACCTTTTTTAATATCTTTTCCTGCTTGCACACCTATGTGGAATAAACACTGTCATGTTATGGTTCCTGTGGATCCTTAAAAAGTCTTATATCCATTAATACAACAAAGTGGCCTTAATTGGCCTTACAATGTATTTAAGCAAACTTTCAACAGTCTTAAAATTGTTCAATGAGGAGGAATATTTCATTATTATAGTCTCAAGCATCAAAATAAGTAAACATTCTAAAAGGAAAAAAAATACATGAATGACTCTCAGAGTACCATCACACAGTGATGAGAGCAGAACCAATGAAACAGTGATGTGTTTTTAGTTGCACATCATTGATGGACTTAAGCTTCGGTCACCATGGGACTTTGAGAACATTGCTTGGAATAGCATCAGGAAGCAGAAGCCGGTCCAACATATCACCCATGTGGCCTGATGTGAGAACAACATCACCCAACCCCGAAAAAAAGATGTAATTAAATATGATTTACTTGGAAAATGACAGGAGCACAGGAGTGTTGACACCTCAAATATCCTGCAGCATATGACCATCCGTCATCTTCAGCTTTCCCCCTTGCTTATCACACTGAGTTCTTTATATTTTCTTCCTCATCCACAGCAGACAACCAGTTTGTGTGTAAATGGCAACAAAGTGGGTTGTCCTGGAAACTGCATCGTCATGTGGTAACGAAGCTAGCCATTTCATACAATCTTGCTGCTTTGAGGAGCTCAAAAGCATTCATTTCAACCTCATACAGCCTGTACCTAAATGTGTCTGAATGAACACATTCGGATTGTGGCGTGAATCCCTTGAGCGATGCCTACTTTTTTTTCCCTATTTTAGCCCTCTAATCTGTGTCACTTCCAAGTCTTTTTATTAGCTGCTCTGCATTTATTGGAGCGTAATGCTCATCGGCTTTCATATTTGCCGCATGTTATGATATCCGCCGTTAGAATGTTTCTTGTGGTGTTATAAAAGTTCATTGACCTTAACACGATATCATCACAGTGCCGTGGCAAAGCAAGTATCCTCTGACAGCCGCCCAGAGTCTGAGAAGAAGGCAACAGCTAAACAATCAGTGGCGGAGCAAAGGACCAGCCATTTGTCTCAGGCTCATTTACTGGCTGGTGCTGTCAAACGACGCAGGTATGTGTAGCATATGCCGCACTGCTACATAACACGTATACACGCACACACACACACACACACACACACACACACACACACACACACACACACACACACACACACACACACACACACACACACACACACACAAAAGCTTTCTACTTCCATATTTTCGTGACCAGATGGCCTATCGTATTAAAAGACGCAGTCCCAGTGTACATACGTGAGGCGCATTGGACACAGAAATTATAAGTTAGTATAGTGATAAAGAATGATAAGAAAGCATAGTTTTTAGTTTTTTTAGGCATATCGGGCAACATTGAGTTGAGCCATTGAAGTGAATTGGTTGGGTATTTGCAAAAAAATAAAGAATAAATTACCGTATTTTCCTGTGGATAAGGCACAGCCCCATCGAATGGTGTATTTTCAAACATTTTCCTTATACAAAGCGCACTGAACTATAAGGAGCACCTCCAATGAATGAAAAATGTTTTCCAACTACAATATATAAATATGTAAAAGTTTTCAAAATATAAGGCACACCACATTATAAGGCGCTTCAGTAGAGGCTGGGGTTACGCACTACTTCTTCTACAGGGGAAAATGGACTCGGTGGCTGCTGACTGTAGTTGCAAGACCAGTTGTGGCTCAATGTTACTTCACATATAAGGCGCAGGGTCCACTTTGGAAGAAAATCAAGGCTTTTGGGTGTGCCTTATACAGCGGTAAATATGGTAGATTTGTCAGTTCTGACATTAAATTTGTTTTTGGAGAGTGATTCGGTGGAAAAAAAGGCAGGTTGAACATCATTTGCAAATCAGCTGGACAGTCCAGTTTTTTGAGGAGTACCATCTTTTCTCTCCATCTTAACTCTCTGTCTTGTCTTACCTGAAACAGTTCTTCACAGTCATCAGACAGCAGTAAGAAGCAGAAGATGGAAAGTGAAACAACAGGAAACGGAGACAAACATACAGGTGGGCATCAAGCATGAGGCCTAAAACTGTTCATACCTCGTTCAAAAGAATAACAAGTTACGCCAGTCCAACGTTTGCATTATACAATACAATACAAAACATATTGATTTATACAGCGCTTTAACAACAGCTGAAGCTGCAACAAGCAGGCATCATATACAGGAAATAAAGCGGTCACAAAGTTAGGAGAAAAAAATTGTGATTGTTTCGCGCATTCAAACACACCAAAACACCTTTGGAATGATACACGTAGCAATCGATTTGTTTGCGGTGTTAGCCAGCTTTTAAACCTCAGCATTGCACTTCGTAGGCAAGTAAATATCCGATGAATAAAATGAGCCAACTTTCAAGAATTGTGCAATGGTGCATCCATGAAATGAGGTCCATTTTCCCATTTAAAAGAATGGAAATGCGATTAATCCGTTCCAGCCTCCATATTGTATTTACGTTTTAGATGTCTGCTGTTCAAAAAAATTGTAGCAGGGAGAAGCCTGTGTGTAGGCGGAACATCCACTGTACACACAAAAGCGTGCTCTCTTGTGGGGAGTAGTCATTGAGGTTTTTTGTCTTCGTTTTTTTTTTGCGGAAGGGAGGGACATAAGTCTTCTTGTGCCGGTCCCAAGCCCGGATAAATACAGAGGGTTGTGTCAGGAAGGGCATCCGACGTAAAAGCTTGGCCAAAACAAACATGCGGATCATACGTCTAAACATGGAGGACACTGATCAGCTCATCAGCCAGCTCTGAAGCTGCATCAAAATGGTCCTGATGATTTGAATCAGGTGCGTTGCAGTTGAAATTTGCATACTCGGTACGGCAGCCAATCAGAAGCCTGCTTCTTTCTTCCGGACTTTCGCAAGCGTTATAAAGTCGTGCAATTGCATGTCGTTTTCCAAAATAGATGCACAGAACCTCAGCCCAGAAGAAAGATTCAAAAGAAGCTAACAACATATGTGACGCTACAAAACGTAAATTTACATTAAACCGTGACTGT
Organism: Hippocampus bargibanti; assembly: GCF_051943395.1. Taxonomy (NCBI): domain Eukaryota; kingdom Metazoa; phylum Chordata; class Actinopteri; order Syngnathiformes; family Syngnathidae; genus Hippocampus; species Hippocampus bargibanti. The sequence goes on along the minus strand of NC_142738.1, from coordinate 25,615,385 downwards.
AAAGTGTACGTGAGACTCATGAAAGGGGCTTAGTGGCTCGTAGGAAGCAATCCAAACGTTGCATTGTGCACCGCAATGACAATCGACTACTACAGCAAAATCTACAGCCATGCACATTTACCGTAAATTAAGCAAGGTAGCATTTATAGTAGGTACATTCTTGATTAAAAAAAAAAACTTTACACCATGTGACAATGTTTTTAATTGGGATTAGTTGTCTCATTGTGCTTCAAGTTGTGAAAAATGGGCCAGGCAACTTTTCAGTTATCTGCCCTGTTGTTCGCTCACTTTTTGTCATGAGTTTTAGACAATGACAATTTGTACTATAATTTGGGCAAGTTTGGCGGGCCGGATTAAAAAGCCTAACGGGCCGTATGTGGCCCGCGGGCCGTAGTTTGCCCATGTCTGCACTAGTCTAATGTACCCCTTTTGCTCTTTAATGTCACTGTGATTTAATTAAGACAATAACTGGCAGCTTGCCTTCACCAAATTTAAAGGATAACCGACGCCTCCGGTCAAGTTGTGTCCATAATTTGTAAAATCACTTGAAATGACTTCCACTGAGCGTATTTTACAAAGATTCCACCGCATATACAGTAAAGTCTCGTTATATCGATATCGGATATATCGATAGTCCCGGTTATATCGATACTATTTCTATGCACGCACGGAGAAAATTACATGCAAACAGGGTCGGATATATCGATAGTCCCGGTTATATCGATATTTTTTCGGACTCCCTTGAATATCGATATAACGAGACTTTACTGTAGCTATATTTTACGTTTTAAGACTCGCGCTGAATATTCAGGAAGTCTTGTTTTCGAGTTGGTGACGAATCCTGACGTGACGTCACGTCAGGAACGCCTCTGACCGAGAAAGTGACACACAATGCATTTTGGGTACTTTGTTTGGTCTGAAAACTGTTGATCTGTGTTGATCTGTGTTGATGGCGAAATTAGAAGGAAAATGTGATGGTGAATCATTGTGTGTTGCACCAAGACTACTACTTGATACTAGTTGAGGCAAATCAGCCCATTTCCAATGGAGCTTGGGCGCCATCTTGTGCATTTTCTTGGTCGCTACATTGGAGTCCTGACGACTCGAATTGATACGGAAGGACTTCTTTAATGGATTGCAAACATTTATGCTTTCCTCTTCAGAACTATTTGAATCTAATTCATAACTGGATGAGTAACAAGAAAGCATCTTCTCCGAATCTGAAGCCATTGTTTTGATTTTAGAGCAGGGGTCTCAAACTCAATATACCCGGGGGCCGCTGGAGGCAGAGTCTGGGTGAGGCTGGGCCGCATCAGGATTTCCACGAGAAAAGCACAGATAAAACTATCCAATGTTCTCAAATTTCATTTTTATTTTTGACACACAAAAAAATGAATTAAATAAATAAATGGAAAAATGATTAAAAAATAAATTAACAAGTAATAAATAACTAAAATAATTATAATTATTATAAGGCAGATACAGACGACTGAAAAAACTACAGGAAAACTAATTATTTTAAAAAAGTTTCAAATGTCTGTATTCATAGTTCTTTAACCTTTAACTTTCTTAACATAAAGAAAATATTGAACATGAACTGTCCTTAACATGGCTTCTCTTGCCTACTTGTTCAGCTGCACACACACAAGTTTCATTCATATCAATCATGCGGGCCGCACTAACATTAATCTTTCATATCAAGGTGGGCCGCAAAATAGTCTTTCGGGGGCCGCGAGTTCGAGACCCCTGTTTTAGAGCAAAGCAAGACGTCCTGGCGTGACGTCATGGGCAAGGGGGCGGGACCTTCTGAAACTCACCATTCCATGATGAGTTGAAACTCTCAGTCTTGACAGTAAATTTTGTTGTTCAGAACAGGAGGCAGGAAGGGGGCGAAAACCAGCGGTGGCTGAAAACCAACAAACTGTCACGGGCCTGACGCCCGAGAGCCCGTCGACCCCCCTTAATTCCAGTCCGGCTCTGCTTCGCCTGCCCTCTGCGGCGGTCTGCATCGGTGTCCTCCCGGGCCTCTGCGATTATTCGGGCAGCAGCGACTCTGACAGCAGCTCGGACAGCGAAGGTAGCGTGGATGCAATCGTGTTGCCGTACCCGAGGCACAGCAGAACCAAAAGATAGTCTGTTTTGCACACGATAATCTCACACATTCAAACTAAACATTGCATTGTTTAGTTATACTGACCATGTCACAAGAAATTAGTAGCCATCGTTATGAAAGTAAGAATACAGTTTATCATACACTGGTGAGTACTCTAACGTTTCCACAAGCTTTCTGTGCTATTATCTTCTGCTAATAACTAACACTAACATTGCTGTTTGGAATGGGCCTGATAACTACTGATTAATTAAACAGTCGTTTTGAATGTCGTTGATTGTGTGGAAGTGTTCATTAATAGTATCGTAAAGCAGTGGAGTGCGGGACTTTGGAAAAACCAACCGTTGATTCTGTGTTGCGACAATACGAAAGGTAGCATTAGAGCTTCACTTAAACTTCCTTTTAACAGCATGTCCCCTAATGCACAGTACTTCCGTTTGCCTCAGGGGTTCTGCAACAATTTAGAAGTCACACCTGGGTCACACTTGAATATTATATAATCATCTCTTTCAAAGTTAACATCCCTTATAACAAATAGGAACATCTCACAAAATCGTGAAATGTGATTTAGCATACTCTTTAACGAAAGTACAATTCTCATACAGTGATACCTCAGCTCACGAACTTAATTGGTTCCCAGAAAGTGTGTGTAAGGCGTAAAGTTTGTCTGCCAAACATTTGTTTCCCATAAGAAACCATTAAAATGAGAATGATCTGTTCCCAGGTCTCCATAAAACGTAATGTTCTACTAAATACGCCTTAAAACTACACAAAATGTACCTTATTTTATGTATAATAAATGTGCTATTGTATTGTAATTAAAGAAATAAACTGTACTGTCAAATAAAGTCGTTTTTTAATTTATCTTTGTGTTGGTCATTGATGTAGTTGCCTCTTGATAATATCCGAGTGAAGTTGCTTTGGTTTCTTAGCGATAATACTCTCACTCACACTGTCCCCTGCTAGCTGCTTTTCATTAATCCAAATCAACAGAAGTTTTTCAACCTCTTCTGTTGCCTGAGAGCGTTGCTTAGACAACACAGAAACACCTTTAGCCACACACACACCCTTAATAGCTTCCTCGTTCTTAAGGATGGTAGCAATGGTCGACTTAGCGTCCTCGTATTAGGACGTTAAGTCACACAAGCGCACACCTCCTTTGTATTTTTCGATGATCTCCTTCTTCTGCTCGATCGTAATTTTCTTTTGTGTCTCCTTCGGCTTAACACGAGCCTGTGGTGGGGTCTTTTTCGGTCCCATAAGAGCAAAAGTACTCCACACGATAACAAACCACGTATGCACTCAAGAAATGGGGTGACGAAAACTAGTCCGCCAGCCACTGTGGCGCCTTTCGACCATGTGGTTTGGTGTTCATCTGCCGAAAAGTTGTCTGCCAGCCACCGTGGCGCCGTGTGGTTTGGTTCATCTGCCGAAAACTAGTTTGTCAGCAGAGACTATATGCTCGCGAATTTAATGTTCGTGAGCGGAGGTATCACTGTTTAATACAAGAAAATAAAAGCAGATTTTAATTCCAAACAATTCATGCACTGACTTCAATTAGGCTGCGCATTAACCAGAGCACTGTAAATCCCCACTCCAGTGTATTTTACTGCATGTTTCAGTTTCAGCAAACTAAAAAGGTTCTTTGCAATATGTTTCCATTACAAAATAATCAAAAAGTGTGATTGCTGAAATACTGAAACATGCCCAAAAAGTATGAATTAACATTAACCTTTCTAAAATCATTGTGTTTCGTCTTCCAATTATCCAGAATGGGCTTCTAGAGCCCGTAAAATGAGAGAATCTTCACTTTATTCAAAATTTACATCTCCTCATACACAGAACTTCCGCCGTACTCAAGCGTTGTGCAACATATTCAACAGTCCATCCCGAAACACATATTCACAGACTCATAATCCTATTGTTACATCAACACATTTACAGTATTTTTCGGAATTTTAAGTCACTTTTTTTTCATAGTTTGGCTGGCTCGAAAACTTATACTCATGTACAACTTGTATATATAATTATTAAAGCTCAAACTTGGACCCAACGTTCCCAATTCCCAATTGTATTGATGACAATCAACACATTTTGGTTGGATTTGAAAGTGGAAACGTTTTTCTTTGAACTTTAAAATCACTTAGGTGAACTAGAATCCTCCCTCCCCCACGCTTCAAGTTGCATGTTTTTGATGGGTGCCATTTATAATGTGGAGTGATTTATAGTCTGAAAATATAGTGCTCTCAATTTGTTTCCTGTCTATCAGTGACATTAGATATTGTAACCTGAAGCATACCAGACCTCCGCTCTGGCACTTCTCCATCAATGTCTGTCATACTGTACAAAAAAAGATGTGTAAGACATTTAGAAATAGATTCTCCTGTTAAAAATACAAAAATAATAATTACATGCCTTTTTCACTTTAAAGTAATTTAAACAGGATCGGTTCCTCGTGGTGTTTTCTTTCTTTGTGTTACAACCTGTACCAATTCCTGCTAAATTCTCACAAGAAGAGCAACAATCCCCTTCATAATTTCCTGTTGTTTTCACATTAGAACTTTTGCAGTCAGGGGGGCAAAACTGAGCAAAATAGGCCTGATAAATCAGAATACGAAAACCATGCATTTTAATTGGACACAATCTGTGCAGCTGTTTGTGCTTTTGCTAATGTTGTACTCAAACGTGATGCTTCTCCCTCAATCACGTTTCATGCAGTCTAGCCAAGCAAGCAATCCCGCACTGCCTACTCCGATGACGTCCCCATTTCCCCAACTAGTCCCACACACCTCTCCCAACTCAAGCCACACTGACGACATGCTGTGCTATTGGGAAAAGTGATTGACCGCTGCGGAGGAAGGAAAAAGACTTCTTTCTGTCTGTCATTTGCATATCACATAACTCGTACCATTGTAGCTCGGCTAACAAACAGACGAGTGAGATGCGGCAGGAGACGCTCCTCTTTGAGCCCCACGTAGTCAGATTTATGTTGGAGAATATTGGAATGTCTGTCACACAAAGTTGTGGAATTCAGGGAAGACGTTCATCTGTTTATTCCTGCCCCAGACTCCAAAGAGAAATAAAAAGCTTTCTGTTTTAGTTGGTGTCTGTGTGTTTATTATCAATGTTTCCTGTTGATGAAGTACATAAAATATCTGGAGCTTTTTCAAAAATGTATGAACACCGTTAAAGATGGGAGAGAATCATATATTTTTTGTTTTAGTATGGTTTCTGTAGTAGTACAAACATTCTTAAAATTTACCAATGCCATGAAATTGTGTCAAATAAAGATTACATTTCAAAATTTCTGTCTGAAAAATTGTCATCATAGCCCAGACATGGGCAAACTACGGCCCGCGGGCCACATACGGCCCGTTAGGCTTTTTAATCCGGCCCGCCGAACCTGCCCAAATTATAGTAAAAACAGCGTCTGAAACTCATTACAAAAAGTTAGCGGACAACAGGGCAGATAACTGAAAAGTTGCCTGCCCCATTTTTCACAACCTGAAGCACAATGAGACAACTAATCACATTAAAAAACTTTGTCAACATTGTACCTACTACAAATGCTACCTTGCTTAATTTACGGTAAATGCGCATGGCTAGATTTTGCTGCAGTAGTCGATTGTCATTGTGGTGCACAATGCAACGTTTGCATTGCTTCCTACGAGCCACTCAGCCCCTTTCATGAGTCTCACGTACACTTTACAGTCACGGTTTAATGTAAATTTACGTTTTGTAGCGTCACATATGTTGTTAGCTTCTATTGAATCTTTCTTCTGAGCTGAGGTTATGTGCATCTATTTTGGAAAATGAGATGCAATTGCACGACTTTATAACGCTTGCGAAAGTCCGGAAGAAAGCAGCATGCTTCTGATTGGCTGCCGTGCCGAGTATGCAAATTTCACTGCAGGTTGCCTATGTCTGTGTGCTCGGCGACGGTTTGCGCGTGAAGGCGAGGGCGTCAGTGAGGAGTTTGTTGAGCGCGCGGTCAGGACAAACCATCTATGATATGGCGGAATTTAACAAAAGTAGGTATTATTGAGCCTGAATATTTCATTGTGTAATAATATGTTTTGAATGTTGAAAGTGATTCCATTTTTCAATAAGTGTTGATTTCTTTAACTTTGCCCCTTCAATGAAAACTTATTAAAACAGACGCAATCTTGATGAATCACAGTGCATATGTTATTTTAATCTATTTTCATTTCCTCCTCCAAGTATCTGCGAAATAGTATGTAAACGCTATATTCCTTGAGACAAATTTATAAACTGATCAGGGATATTTTTCACATTTGAAAGACAGTTAATAAATTGGGTTCTTACTGTGCTATGAGGTTTTTACACACTACATTTAAAGGACAACCGGCACCATTTTTTTGTGTTTCCCACTGACATTATAAAAACGTTTTATAGCATCTATAATACCCAAAACAGGCAGGCTGATATTTTTAGTTAAATGAAAAACACCAATAAAAATGACTTCAAAATAAATCCGAAAATGGCCAGTTTCAGAAGGTTCCACCCCTTTGTCCGTGACGTCACACCATGACGTCTTGTCTTGCTCGAGAATCAAAACAATGGCTTCAGATTCGGAGAAGATGTTTTCTTGTTACTCATCCAGTTATGAATATGATTCAAATAGTTCTGAAGAGGAAAGCATAAATGTTTGCAAATGATTCAAGGAGTCCTCCCATATCAATTCGAGCCGCCAATGACAGCAATGTAGCACCCAGAAAATGCAGAAGATTGCGCCCAAGCTCCGTTGGAAATGGGCTGATTTGTCAGCTGGGAATTTGTGTCAGCGAATATCAAATAGTTGTCTTGGTGCAACACACAACGATTCACCATGCCGTTATTTATGTGTTTTCCTTCTAATTTCGCCATCAACACGAAGTTTTCAGACCAAACAAAGTACCCAAAATGCATTGTGTGTCGCTTTCTCGGTCAGGGGCGGTCCAAACGTGACGTCACATGGGGATCGTCATCAACTCGAAAACAAGACTTAGTGAATATTCAGCACAAGTCTTATAATGTAAACTATAGCTATATGCTGTGGAATCTTTGTAAAATACACTCAGTCAAAGTCATTTGAAGTGATTTTATAAATTATGGACATAACTTGTCTGGAGGCGTCGGTTGTCCTTTAATGCTTTAGGTTTAGTATTTCCGGCCCAAACACTCCCTCCAAATGCTACTGGCCCTCTGTCAAATTTTAGAACCCAATGCGGCCCGTGAGTCAAAAAGTTTGCCCACCCCTGTCATAGCCTGTGTCATGTTTCTAAGAGCATGGCGGGATGCCAACCAGTGGCTGTTGCAAGAAAAAGGCCTTTCATGTACATTTCACCAATGTTCTAGTGAAGAATGGGAATCAGAAGGCCAGAAAGAGCATTTGAAAATGGTACAGTTGTGCTGCAATAGTTAACACGCCGCAAAAGTGCATCCCATGTCTCAGCGTCAGGCCTCGACGAAGACAGCCAGTTATTTTCACAAACTCTTGTGTCTATTTTTTCTTCAGTTTTGGCCATCTTAGAGGCCGTTTTAATTTTAAATAGGAACATTTGTATTTATTTATTTTGTGTTATTTGTGGATGGTTTTTTTTTGTGCGTCCAATCTATCTTTCAGGACGGCCTGGTGGTCCAGTGGTTTGTGCATTGACTTAACAGTGCAGAGGTTGTAAGTTCAAGATCCATTTTGGCCTCCCGGTGTGGAGTTTGCTCGTTCAAATACTAAATAGACACGAGCGGTGAGGCAGCAGCCGGCTGAGCCTCACCATGGATTGCGCAATCACTATGCTAACTGCTGGCTTGCTCTGCAGTGAGACCGCATTGCTGTCCTTCTGCACATCGCTATTAAAGTGTTCAAACACTTTTAGTATATGAACTAAATTTCTCCACTTTAGCTGGTGTATATAATGTACAGTCACTTTTCATTATAGACACTGTACTACAGTGTTTATTTTATTTTTATCAAAACTGTGCATACGTGAGGCACACAGTTCTCCTGCCTCATGACAGGGGACGCTGGTGATTACAGAGATTCTTGCGCCTCCTCGGCTGAAGAATAATAGAATTAGTGACAGCAAGCTACGGTAAACAGTTAGCAAGTTAAGTGCAACCATCAAGTCATTTTTTCGTGTTGCTTTTCAGAATGGAGGATTACATATCTAAATTAAAATAAATAGAGACTTTTAAAACTGAAGAACGATAAGGAAGGCTTCTACAAAGAAGGTATAGATGCATTTCTTCAGAAGGAGCGGTGCATGGCCTTCATTTATGAGTAAAGGTAACACGATAATAACGTTTTTTAATTCTTTTTTCTACGCTACAGTTTATATAAAGAATGCTGACATGATATTTTAAACAAAACACGTTAACTGTTGCCAATCAAATGGTGAATAAGCTACTCTGTAGAGTTCATATGTTTGTAAATCTGACTGTGATGACGTCAGTGCCTCACCAGCCATGAACCTCATCGCATGTCACTGCATGCATGTCAGGCTGATTGGACACTCCAAATTGTCCCGGGGTGTGAATATGAATGCGAATAGTTGTTTGTTTCTGTGTGCATTGCGATTATCTGGCAACCGGTTCGAAAATGACTGGGATAGGCTTCAGCACCCCCCACAACCCTTGTGAGGATTAAGTTGTTTGGAAAAGGAATGAATGGCTCTTTCAACATTTTGGGTTGTCGACCCATGTTAAACAACCATCCACAAGACATTGTTTTGTTTTTGAGCTTGAGTGCTGCCACAGACACAAACTTACAAAATGAACCGAAACACATTTAGATCAGAGACACTGCAATGTATATTTTAATAATTGTATAATTACACAAATCTGCACTGCATAATACAATAAAAATATTTACTGTTAGCTTTTCAATACATATGACAACATCATAAATATACAGTACATCTGTGTAAGCTCTCAGTCATACAGGAGTGGTCCATCGATGAAAAGGTTTCTTCAGCCGTCAGCCGTACTTCTTTGAAGGTGTCGGACGTTTCGCTTCTTATCCAAGATGCTTCTTCAGCGAACTAAAAATTGTTCGCTTATGAAGCATCTTGGATAAGAAGCGAAATGTCCGACACCTTCAAAGAAGTACGGATGACGGTTGAAGAAACCTTTTCATCGAGAAATATACAGTGCAATCTCAGACTATCGCAAACTGCTCGTGCACATTCTAACTCACCTTCCTGAAATATTGACACCTTCAAGTTGCAAAAAAAAGTTTGTTTAAATATAGTCTGTACAAAAATCTGTTAGGACAAAATGCAAATCAACCGCACATGCGTTTTATGGTCTTTGTTCATTTGTAAACGGTGACTGGCAACATGCAGGATGAACCAAAGCTCTAACACTGAACTGGAAAAATGGTTTCATGTTAAAGAGCAGCATTCCACAGCTGGCATGCGTTTTAATGCAACAGCTGCCACTGCATTACAGTCACCTCCTTCTATCCACACCAAATTCTTGCTCTCGAATTAAGGAACATGTGGTCTACCGCAAATCAGACTTCTTTCAATCTGACCACGCTACCTGAAAAAAAGCTTCATACAACCACTGATATTGATTACAGCCACGCAGACTTAACACCACAATGTTGTAAGAATCACACAGCATACATCACAAGACATGTGCAAAATTCAAACCACTAAACAATAAAAAAGTTTTAAAAAAACAATATGTATTTCCATGAAAACGGCCAGTGTTCTAGCTGTGGTTCAAACATGTTTTTATCACAGTTGTTAAAAAGGACTGACTTGAGTTCTCGATAAAAGCAAAAAAAAAAAAAAGGGCAAGGACGTCTTCCTCATTTGAGGTATTTGCCCTCGGCAGACACACACGACTTTCAATTTGTACTGGCAGTTGACAAACTATTACAGTGTGAGCTGTCATCTTCGCACTCATCTCACTCCGGCGCAGGGTTGGCGGGTGGGAGGTTCCTTTGTTTAAAGTACTGAGTGACCTGCTGAGGCAGCTCTGCCAGGACAGACTTGGCGAGTGTCTCCTTTGGTGCCTGAGTGAAGGAGAAAACAGGCCAGCATATGTCCAACAGGGAAGTGAACCATTTCTGGGTCATCGTATTACGTGCATGAGAATCAGAATCATCATTATTAACCACATATGGAGAACACACCAGGGATTTGTCTCCGGTGGTACAGGCTTCACTAGTGTTGTCAACACCAAGCAACTATGATAAACATGACAAAATATGCATCTGTGACTGAAATGCGAGTGGGCTTTTTAATCGCATTTCCTCTTGAGGTTTTATTTGATTGAAAGGAGCCATGGCTTCACTTTCGATGGAGCATTCGATTTGGCCACAAAAGACAGACAATTCTGACTGCACTTGTGTTTTGTTTGCAGAAATATCCTGTGTGAGTTTTTTCTCTTTAAATGCAACACAGAACGGATACTATCACCCAGATCAGAGTATAACGCAGCAGACTACTGGATTGAAATTCAATGTACTCTTGCAAGTAGACACTATGAGGGTGCACCTTTTTTCACCTGCTGCAGCCTGATACTATTTGAAATCACAGACATCAAAACAACCGACGCCTCCAGACAAGTTGTGTCCATAATTTGTAAAATCACTTCAAATGACTTCTACTGAGCGTATTTTACAAAGATTCCACCGCATGTAGCTATATTTTACGTTTTAAGACTCTCGCTGAATATTCGGGAAGTCGTGTTTTTGAGTTGGTGACGATACGTACCGTGACGTGACTGTAGGTATTGTGACTGACACACAATGCATTTTGGGTACTTTGTTTAGTCTGCAAACTTCGTGTTGATGGCGAAATTAGAAGGAAAACACATGAATAACGCAATGGTGAATCGTTGTGTGTTGCACCAAGACTACTATTTGATACTCGCTAACACAAATTCCCAGCAGACAAATCAGCCCATTTCCAACATAGCTTGGGCGCCCTCTTGTGCATTTTCTGGGACGCTACGTTGGTGTCATTGACGGCTCGAATTGATATGTGTTAGGGTAATTCGCCATACAAACATCTCTAAACATCGCTCTGTAATCTTTGTTTACATTTTGAACTTCCTCGTATGTCATATCCTGCCTTCCTTTACACGATGTCGCACTTTTAGTACGTCACATCCTGTCGCGTCATTGCTATGCACCGCATAAATACTCCTGCAGCCCGTTCCTCTCTCTCTCTCTCTCGCCATGCGCTCCCTCCTCCGCGACACTACAATGCCCGTGCTCTCCAAATTAAATCAACTTTCTGTTCAAGTCCTGGCTCCCTGATGATTTAACCATCGATCTCCATCAACACCCGTCGAAGCAATGAACCAAGGGCGAACGATAAAAAATAACCCAACAATATGGGAGGACTCTTTTAATCGATTGCAAACTATTATGCTTTCCTCTTCAGAACTATTTGAATCATATTCATAACAGGATAAGTAACAAGAAAGCATCTTCTCCGAATCTGAACTCAGTGAGCCCATTGTTTTGTTTCTTGAGCAAGGCAAGACGACCTGGCGTGACGTCATGAACTGGGGGCGGGACTTTCTGAAAATCTCCAGTTTCGAGCTTATTCGTGGCAGTTTTTGGACACTTTAAGTCATTTTTCTTGGTGTTTTGCATTTGACTAAAAATATCGGCCTCCGTGTTTTGGGTATTTTAGATGCTATAAAACGTTTTTCTGATGTCAGTTAAGAAACAAAAAAATGGTGTTGGTTGTCCTTCAAGAACTTCAGTAAACAAACCTAACATACGTATTTGAGGATTTGTGGGGGATTTTGAGTCCTTGTGATGTGCACCTCTCAAATGAAAGATGATTTGATAACTATCTCTATGCATGTGGTAAGATACAATTTCAGAATGATATTCCTCATTAAAGTCCTTATCGCTCTCAAATATCTCAACATAGGCCATAGCTTAAAGTAGGACCGAGGCCTGATGTCCACAGTAGCCAGCAAATAATGCCGCCTTAATACACAGGTGGACATGGATGACGAGTTCAATGCGGTGGACTGTTTTCATGCCTTTTTTTTTCATATTGTCAGTACAACACTGCTAATGTAAAGAGTTTGATGTAAACGTGCTGCAGGCGAAAAAGGGCCATGTTACTGTCATTTATACAAAAGTACAGTAATTTCAGAATCAGAATCTTTATTGCCACGTATGTAGAACACACAAGGAATTTGTTTCCGGAAGGACACGCTGCACTTGTATCACATGAGCATAGCCCATTTTGATTGTTTAACCAAAAAAAGACAAGACGATTCAGTTGTATTTGTCTTCCCCTATAAACGATTGTCAGGTAATGTTGTTGGAATCAATACTTGATGATCGTTGGATCAATTGTAATATTTCTACAAGTACAGTATATGATGTCAGTAGAGTGTGTGTGTCAAATCCCTCATGAATTATTCACTGCTGTTGTTTGTGTGTCCTTAAATCTGGGATGAAGTAGTTGCTGCGGCGGCAACATCCACTGTAACTTTGAGATGTTGCTTGTTCACAAGCATACATTTGTATACCACTCCTCTAAATTGTGCCTTTTATTACTCCTCAATACCCACTGAGCCAACTGTAGTCTCATGAGCCCAACGGCTTCTTTGATTTGTACTCCGTATAACCCAAAAATATACATCGAAAATTGCATCAAAGTGAATGCCCTGCTTGAAATGCATCCTTTCACAACAAGCTCTTTTTCTCAGAAATGTTCTTGTATTTCTTGCTTGGAGTAGTTTCAGGAAACCTCCCAACATTCAAGTGCTGCTTATAAAATAATGGCGACAGGTAGAAATGCTGGTTTAAGCCTTCTTTTGGTAGGTTCCATACTCACATACTGTAGATAGAGATTGTATTTTCCTGTTGGCTTTCAGAAATCTGTCAAAATGGCCAAAAATGGTGAGCACAGACTCTCCCAATTTGATAAAACTGACTGCCCATGAATGAGTTGAGGTGCACATTTGATCCCTGAAATAGATGAACTGACTACACATTCAGGGGGATTTATTTCGAATCCAGAATGGTAATTGATTCGTGGTTAGTTTTGAAACTGCACTGTAAATGTTTCATGAATGTGTGTTGTGTTGGGCAAAATCTCATTGTACAATTAATCTCTGCATCCGATTCTAGACACCATGCAAATGTGGCAGTGATCAGGCTAAAGTGAATACTCACATTACGAAAATCCCGAAAGGGGACAAACTGAACAATGTCTCGAACAGCCTCCTCGCCGGTGTTGGACCTCAACATGCTGGCGTCTCCATCCAAAAACTCCATAGCAGCAAAGTCCGCATTGCCCACGCCGATGATGATTATGGACATGGGCAGCTTGGATGCCTGAACAATTGAATGACGCGTCTCATCCATGTCGCTGATGACACCGTCTGTTATAATCAGGAGAGTAAAGTACTGCTGCACAGAGAGACAATTTGTAGAAGGAGGATTTAGGAAAGAGAGAAAAAGGAAAAACTCAAAATTTGACTTTCACTTCCGCTCATTAAGTCAGTCAGTTTCATTTCGAATGATTGACATGCTGTAAATCCGGCAGTATGTGCCCGGGATTGTTGGGAGAGAATATGGGGAAGAGAATTAATGTGAGAGTCAAAATGAGAACCCAGTAAAGAGGAAAAAGAAAATGAAATGTAACCACATCAGCATTATAGCAAGTTGGGCTCCGTTCACACTACAGCCCACACCATCTGTTCAGGCATACAAATGAAGGTGGCATTAAATGAGAGAAAAACAAACTGGAGAAAAGAGGAATGCAGCTTCAGTTAAACGCTAAAGTGTCAAAATTACTGTATAATTTATTTTACAGTAGGCATCCAGTATGTTGCCTTCATAATTGTGCATGATGATGTCAATCGCAAGCCTTAATGCAACTAAATCATGATAGATAGATAGATAGATAGATAGATAGATAGATAGATAGATAGATAGATAGATAGATAGATAGATAGATAGATAGATGTGTTACCCCTCGAGCCAACGACTTCAACACATTACTCATGCTCTGAGTCTGCGATATATTCCATAATTATTTAGGTATAACATTTTTGACAAAATTATGGACAATACAGCACAGATCAGAGAAAGATGCAGGTCACAATCTGCCTCCTCAGACCGCACGGTGCCGATTAAACATTAGATACCATACCAAAATTTGCTTCCTGATCATAGCATCCAGATGTCCTCATTTTTGAACCAATTTCCATGTTGACGGTGCCTAATTTATCATACACGGACGATCACAATTTCATTTGTAAAACTAATGTTTGTAAACTAATGTTTTAGCAAAGTGACTCACTGTTCACTAGTTCACAGTTGAAATAGAATAACAGAGCAGTTGCTATTTTGCTTTTGAAAAAAAAGCAAAGCACCAATTTACAGTGTCTCATTATGTCTTTATTCTGATTCTTATTCCTTCCTTTTTGTTTTCTCAGTCGGGCTACTTATTAAATATATTTTTAAATCTTAGAAACCCCTTCAAAGGCCTTCACGTACCCCCAATGAGAACCACAATCGAAAACATGTAAATTACAGGCCTGTATTTTTCACATGAAACATTTATTCCATTGTCACGGACAGCCTTAAACCAAATATGAACTTGTTCTCAGGAAGAACACCCCCACAAGGGTAAAATGAGTTTGCAAGACAATTTTCTGTTGTGAACAGAGGTCAAGAAGACAGACTGAAGTCAAAGCTCCAATTGAAGTTACAGACGAAAGCGCACCCTGGGGGCTCTGAAGCTTGTCACTTCGTTCGACAAACAGCAGCTCTGATTTGAGAGTGGTTATCACGCGGAGAGCCTGGGTCGCTGACACACTGTGCCATACAAACCGCTTGGAACGCCAGCTTGTGTGTTTGTGTGTGTGTGTGTGTGTGTGCGTGTGTGTTTGTGGCAATCATACAACTACACCAAGTCACTAGTCAGAGTCAGCCGCAGGCTCATTATCCAAGGGACTAAACATTGCTATTTGGACCTTGTGCCGGCTATGTAGTAAGTAACACAGCCGAATGCTACTTGAGTCGATTTGCAGAGTGTGGGTGGTTCTGCAAGTTTTTTATGAGTTGTTGACAATCTCTATCTAGTTTGTGAATGCTGTCATATTTTAGATGCAATTGCAAATTGAACGACCACATATGATCATGATAAGCAAATACAGTGATACCTCAGCTTACGAACAATTTAGCTCACAAACTTTTCGCCTTACGAACATTAAATTTGCGAGAATATAATCTTGGCATACAAACTAGTTTTCGGCCGAAAAAACAAACGCCAAAGTGGCTGGCGGACTAGTTTTCCGCAGATGAACACCAAACCACACGGTCGAACACCGCCACCGCGGCTGGCGGACTAGTTTTCCACACACCCTTTGAGTGCAGACGTGGTTTGCTATCGAGTGTAGTACTTTTGCTATCATGGGACCGAAAAAGACCCCACCACAGGCTACTGTTAAACCGAAGAGGACACAAAAGAACTTCACTCGGATATCATCAAAAGACAACTACATCAACGACCATCACAAAGGTGAATAAAATGACTATTATACAGTACATTTTATTTCTTTAATTACAGTCCTTATGGAATGTGACCGCTTCCAAACAGCAATTTCCTCTGACCTGCCACCCCATTCCATCAAGCCATCAACGACCATCACAAAGATAAATAAAATGACTTTATTATATAGTGCAGTGTATTTCTTTCATTACAATACAATAGCACATTTATTGTACATAGAATAAGGTATATTGTTTGTAGTTTTAAGGCTTATTTAGTTGAAAATTATATTTTATGGAGACCTGGGAACATATTATTCTCATTTTAATGGTTTCCTATGGGAAATTAATTTTTGGCAGACAAACTTTTCGCCTTACACACACTTTCTGGGAACCAATTAAGTTCGTAAACTGAGGTATCACTGTAATACATTTGTGTTGTGACTTACCGCTGCTTTTTCTTGTTGCAGGGCCTGGGCTGCAAAACGGGCTACGTGGTTGATAATTGGAGCAAAGTTTGTCGGCCCGTAAAAACGGATGTGGGGGAGACAGGCCGAGTAGGCCTGTGCAATACCTTCCACACCTAGTTGGTGCGAGGGAAGTGATAAGAGGGTGGGGGTTAAGAGTTGAGGTAAGAAAAACATTTTAATTCATCTTCGGATACATCGCTGTCGATTCATTATAAAAGGGTTCCACATGCAGCCACAGCAAAGGGAGTGATACTAATTGAATGATTATGGGACTATATTTGTAAATTGCAGTGATGTGGAATTGCACAGCATCGTACAGGGACATTTTAGGAAACTCATTTTGACTTTTGATGAAACTCAAATTAGGCCTCTGTTCAGTGTGTTCAGGAATGTATTCCACAGTGAGACTTTTAGCCCCACTCTGTTAGTTGGATCTGTTCAAAGCACCTTTTCCACCACTTTTAGGACCCCTCCAGAGGACATATATAACACCACAGGAGTTATCTCAAGTATCTGTGTTGGTGCCATCACATCAAAGCTGAGACAAAAGACAATGGTGGGTGCCAGTTGTCTGGTCTCACCATGCACTCCCACTTTTTCCAGCCACACTGGGTCAAATGACATATTAATTTTAATTTCTTTGTTTCCAGGATTGACATGTATCCACGCCACTAATATTGTCTCTAGATATTTTCACTACTATTTTTTTCTGGGCTTCCTGACGGAATCTGAAGATCCTGAATCGAATCGTAAACTGCAGAAAAGAAAAAGAAAACCTGCAAAGCAACTGTTCATCGACTCCAGCCTATATTTGGATAACCAACATCCTCACCGTCAGAAATTCAATGAACATGCGGAGAAAAAAAAGGAAAAAAATAAAAATAAAATTCAGACTCCCTGCAAATGTCAAAGGCATCAAAAGGACATTTTAAAGAATGGCTACCTAGCAATGTCAATAAAAGACTATATATTTAGTTGCAAAATGTTTTTTTTTCATACAGCACATTATTGGTAATTGCTCTAATTACTGTAGAATGTGTGTGTGAGTGGTTATTTTGCTGTGAAGGCCTGTTGCTTGTGCATGTGTCTCATTTCAAATTGTTGCAAAATAAAACATGCTACGCAAATGTTGCGTTGTCTTCATCGACATAATCAGTACATACCTGAGCAGAAAGGGTTTGTGGGGTTAAAGTTGATTGCAAATTCATGCGATACCTAAAAATACAATAAGGAGAAGCTCAGACTCACATTGCAATTCAGTCAACATTTTTTATTTTGGGGTGGAAAAATGCTGTCAATTTCTGACCTATGAGTGTTCATTCAGCAACGTTTACTCTGGTGTAGCACCGGGGCTGCTCCCCGTAGAGCGTTCACATGTGCTTTATACCAGTGTAGCCCCTAAAAACATCTTAAACATAAGCAAATCTCAACCTCCTCAAAAAAATTACTGAAATGCTAATTTGTGGGGCTGCACCGGGCTTAACACGCTCTCTTTAGTAAGCAGCTTTATACGTGTGTACTCTCCACACGATTTACACCGGTGGAAGATACAGTATATGGCGACAAAATACATCAGTGCAGCACTGATGCAAATGTATGCCAAGTGAACACTCCTCTTGTAGCACCCCATTCGCATGAGTGTGCGTGTTTGTTTGCGTGTGTATGTGCATGCGAGCGTGTCTCTTGTCCTTTTCATCAGTACAATGCCAAACACAGATGGGTGAACAATTGCACGATAATTTGAACATGCAAGTGCATAGAGTAACTTACAGTTTTCTGTGTGTTTCTGCATGACCATACACCACTGTTATACTATAATAATGAAGGAAATGTATCGATATGGCACACACGTTTACCTTCCAGTCAGGAGGGAGTTGGGCTCCAAATCCCAGAGCAGGAAACATTTTGTCACTGAGGAAGAAACCATGATAACAGATTAGAGAATAAAAGTTAATCCTTTTTTTCCTCCAAATCAAAATTTAACACGCAGCATTTCGAGAGCTGTGGAGATATGGTGCCCTGCTTTTGAAACAGTGCAATGAATTGAGAGCAATCAAGCACTAAAATGCAAGAAAGCACACTTTGTAAAAGAGTTTCTCGTTCAGATGCAACTTTTTGGGGGGGATGTAAAAAAATGGAAGGCAGAAAAGAATGAAGGCACAAAATATGCCTGAATGTTATTAGGATTTCTCTGGAGTGTACATTTTATATTTCTTGTCAGAGGTCACAAAAGTGCCGTGCTTTGACAAAAGTGCAAATGACAGTGTGCAGGTAAAAAAAACAGTATATTGTTGATTAAAGGACAACCGACGTCACTTTTTTGGTTTTTAACTGACACCAGAAAAATATTTTATAGCATCTAAAATAGCCAAAACATGCAGTATCAAATGCAAAACACCAATAAAAATGACTTAAAGTGTCCAAAATCTGCAAAAAATTGAGCTGGGAATTGGGCATTTTCAGAAAGTCCCGCCCCTAGTTCGTGACATCACGCCAAGACGTCTTACATTGCTTGTGAATCAAAACAATGGCTTCAGATTCGGAGAATATGCTTTCTTGTTACACATCCAGTTATGAATATGATTCAAATAGTTTTGAAGAGGAAACCATACATGTTTGCAATCGATTAAATAATTTATTTGTGCCATTTTGAGGCAACATTGGGGGAAAATCTCTCACCCAAAAAAATAGGCACAAAATGGCGACCTCCTGTGGCCACCTCTGTTTCCACAGGCTGATAAATTCCTTATATGGCGCGTGGACGCCCTCTTCTGGCCTTCCGGCGGCTTTTGGGTGCAACACGAGGTCCCCAGACAACACAAGTACAGCAAAATACATTAACGTGATTGAAGGACCGCTACAAAGCGTCTTTTTTACGGTCAAGGGGGTCCTTTAGTGACGTCACGTACGGACTCGTCACCAACTCAAAAAGAAGACTTCCTGAATATTCAGCGTGAGTATTAAAACGTAAAATATAGCTATATGCGGTGGAATCTTTGTAAAATACGCTCAGTAGAAGTCATTTGAAGCCATTTTACAAATTATGGACAAAACTTATCCGGAGACGTCGGTTGTCCTTTTAAGTCGTTGAAGAGATAAAACCCTTTTCAGTTTAGGTTAAAAAGTGCAAACCCCAATTCCATCCATCCATGCAGCCATTTTCCATACCGCTTATTCCTCATGAGGGTGCTGGAGCCTATGTCAGCCACAATGACCCTATCTATCTATCTATCTACTAAACTGGACTTTCAATCGAAGCAGGAGATAATAATTAAAGGAAGACCAACACCGGACTGTATAGCTCACAAACGGTGAGGGATGAATGTAAATCTCCTGGACAGCTTCTCTGCTTTTTGGCCAAGAAGGATCTCATTGAAACTATTCCTGAAGCGATAAAGTTGCTCCAGCTCGGGCTCACTCTTCCAGCTACTACAGCAGCAGTGGAGCGGTCATTCTCAGCACAAAAGACTGAAAACATACAGTCGGAACAAGACTGATCAAGGACGACTTTCTTCACTGGCAGTGATCTCCATTGAGACAGAGATACTTGGATTTCATTTATAAGTAAACCTAACACGATAATCACGTTTTTTAATTCTTTTTTTCTATGCTACAGTTTGTATACAGATTATAAAGAATGCTGACATGACATTTTAAACAAAACACGTTAACTGTTGCCAATCAAATGGTGAATAAGCTACTCTGTGGAGTTCTTATGTTTGTAAATCTGACTGTGATGACGACCAGCATTGAACCTCACCACACGTCACTGCCCAGCCGTCTTCGGGCATCAGGCGGGAGACACCCTGAATTGCTTGCCAGTCAATCACAGGGCATACAGAGACAAACAACCAGCCACTCTCACACTCACACCCAGGGACAATTTGGAGTGTTCAATCACCCCGCCATGCATATTTTTTGACTGTGGGAGGAAACCAGAGGACCCAGAGAAAACCCACACGGGTCCGGGGAGAACATGCAAACTCCACACAGGGAGGCCGGACCGGGTCTTAAACTCACAACCTCTGCACTGTTATGCCGGCGTGCTAACCACGCGACTACCGGGCCGCCCACTCTAATTCCAATCAATATTTCAAAAATCAAAACACAAACTGAATTTCAACCACGTTTCAATTGAAAACACTTCCATATTGTTAAAACTTGTTGCAAATATTCTCTTATTTTGAAGTTGAGGATTGCTCAAAGATGAATAAATAAACAGACAATAAATAAATAGACATAAATAGACAAATAAATACATAAATCCTTGGAACAGTAAACAGGCGAACAGGTTCACTGCAAACATGCAAGTGTCATACGTGAGCAGAAAACGAGTATTGCTTGGTTGTTTGTAAAAAGGTACAGGGTGTGGTTCACCGTTGTGCCAACAGCCACAAGAGCAAAATAGGCCAACATTTTTCCATGTTTCTCAACGTACAATTGGAAAAACTTTGGCATGCTTCATATGTTCCATGGTATTGGTCAAAACATAGAATCGAGAGAAATCTCTGTAAGTAAGCCGCAAGGCCTAAAACCAACATTGCATTCCCGTGACCTTGAATCCTTCAGATGCAACGACAGTGTAACAAAAACCGACACAATGTAATAAGGGTGTCATCACATTGCCTTGAACTGTTCAGAAATCCATTGCTCGGAAACAGTTTGTCACTACATTGATGATGATCAATTTGAATTATTGGATTGGAAGAAGCATTTGTGGAGGCTGCACAGACAACAGCATGTTGCCGTGGAGAGCAACCATTGGATTTGGTGGTGCTTTTTTTTTCCAATTTCAAGAAAACTCAAGAAAACTCAAGTTTATCAGAAGGCCGCTGTTAAAATTGTTCTGTGATTGTAAAAAGCACTCTGTTGAAGCTGAATTTCTGGCAGCACAGACATCAGCTTTTTATTTTCTGCAATGGTGGAGAAACAGAGTCATATGTGGGTTTTGGGGAGGCTTATACTGCCAGCAATATCCTTTTTTAAGTCATTCTGAAGTCCATTTAAATGTTAACAACCAAAAACAAAAACGGCACAACTATCACAGGAGGTACAGAGCCAATGATGTGTCTGTGTAAGCTCTCAGTCGTACAGGAGTGGTCCATCGATGAAAAGGTTTCTTCAGCCGTCATCTGTACTTCGTTGAAGGTGTCGGACATTTCACGTCTTATCTAAGAAACTTTGTCAGCAAACTAAAGTCTTACTGGTAGTTTAGGCCCTATATATATATATCCCTACTGTCCAGACATGGCGGTGCCGGACTCTGCTATGATAGGTCCCTGCTCTCAGGTTAGGGGGAGCAGAGGACTACTCCCTGCAGCTCCATTGATTGTTCCTATTGGTCTGACTAACGACTGGCCTGATTGCCCCACTTCCACCGGTATCACCTCATCAATATTACTAATCTTATGTTGCCTAAGCAGTCTATTGTATGAACGATCCAAACTGAACCTCACCCCACCATATCGGTTTAATGAAGGATTTAGTTGTTTTATGAAAATAGCTTCTTTTCCTCCCCTTTCAAACCATCTATGTTCTTTCGCTAAGATTTTAACCTCATTGTCGTCAAATGAGTGGTTGTGAGCTTTTAGGTGCATATGAACTGCCGATTGAGGCCCACCAGTATTATCCCTGCGATGTTGATAAAGTCTTTTTTTGGAGAATTTGTTGAGTCTCCCCATTTGTTGAATTTGTTGAGTCTTTACAACTTTCATTCTTGCAATGTATTGAATATACTACATTAGTTTGTTTTTCATTTGGCAACCTATCGTTTGGATGCACTAATTTTTGCCTTAAAGTGTTTATCGGTTTGAAATAAGTAGGAATTTTGTGTTGCCAAAGGACTGTAGTTTTTCAGAAACTCCTGCAATGTAAGGTATTGCTACTCCTCTCCTTTTTGTATCTTCAGAATTTTTGGTTTCATTCCGTATTCTTTCTTTCTGACATTTGTTAAATGACCACTGAGGGTAGCCACAGTTTGTGAGTGCTCTCCTGATATGTTTTGACTCCTTTTCTCTACCTTCAACGCTTGTTGGTATTAGTTTAGCCCTATGCTGGAGGGTTCTGATAACTCCTAGTTTGTGTTGTAAAGGGTGGTTAGAGTCAAAAAGTAAGTATTGGTCAGTGTGCGTAGCCTTCCTAAAGACTTCTGTTTTTAGCGCTCTGTCCTCTTTTATAATTACTTTACAATCCAAGAAGGCTAGTTGGTTCTCTTTAATGTCCTCACGAGTAAATTTAATGTTGATGTCTACAGAGTTGAGGTGATCTGTGAAGGATTGAATTTCTTGTTTTTTTAATTATGACAAAAGTATCGTCCACATATCTAAACCAGTGTCTAAAGCAGAGTTCGGCACCTGGACAGTAGGGATATATATATATATATATATATATATATATATATATATATATATATATATATATATATATGGCCTAAACTACCAGTAAGACTTTAGTTTGCTGACGACGTTTCTTGGAGAAGAAGCGAAACGTCCGACACCTTCAAAGAAGTACAGCTGATGGCTGAAGAAACCTTTTCATCGAAAGAGCCAATGATGGTTGACTAGCGTGAGAAGCACAGAACTGATCTGTCCGCTTAGCCAGCCTGAGGCAGTTCACATAATGGAAGATGTACATCGCAAATGTTCGCAAAAAATGTGCATAATCGAAAAGCTTGTCTGAAAAAAAAAATGTACAAACATTACATATAGTTTAAATGGGTGATGAGAACAAAAAAAAGCTTGCATGATGTCATCATTTTTAAAAGTGTCTTTATGTTTGCTATTTTCAATTTTGTACTTTAGCAAGAAGCAGTCATATTTGCTTTCACTGGTCACGAAAAAAATTAATAAATCATGCCATATTGTGGAGGGCTTAATCGGACCCCTGGGCCTTAAGTTTTTTGACAGGTGTGTCATAGGGGAAGTTTTCTCACATAGGAGCTGCTGGCATTGGCTAATTCCATGGGGGAGGGGAATAAAGCCTTAGACAACACAGCACCGAGGATCATTTGGACACATAGACTCCTCCACCATGATATCACTGGAGGAAAAAGCCACATTACATAAATGGTCATTTTTAAGTCGGATTTTTGGGAAGGACACAAAACATTTTGATATTTTTTCCATGGCTCACATTGATGTATGAAAATTACAAAGCAGAATGTCACTGTTTCAATATATAAATGGTAAAAACACTGAGGTTTATGGACAGACAATGATAGCACCTTGTCAGATTTCAAACTTATTTCCAGAGCCATTTCCAACAGTCATCTAAGAAGTGTGTTAAGTAAAATAAGGGATTTGGGTCATTATTAAAATAAATAAATCATGATCCACCTACTCATAGGATACTCACGTGTCATAGTCCTGTATGATTTGTCCAACAGCTAAAATAGCAGCAAGATACTCATTGCTTCCCAGTGGGTTAATGTAATGGAGGGAAGAAGGCTCCCGAGGATTCCCATTGGATGCTGTGAAGTCTATACCAACCTATGGAAACAAAAAATAATTCTTTGAGGCTGATCTACTAGAAGTTAGCGTGGGTAAAAAAATGCGAACAGCAAGCAGATGTGGTGGAAGCTGATCTACCAATCAGCACACTTGGGGTATCATCAACCTGATCAAGCAAGACGCTCTACCGTTTTCATCCAAGATAGAGGACATCACGAGCTTTCCACATTCATGAAACATGACATCCTGAAAGATGATCCTGGTCATAAAATTCTACCATTGTTTCCTGTCCCACAACCCCCGAGCCCCCCACAAATGTTCCCCATGTACACGGCCTGGCTTACAGTATTGCTACGGGGCTTGCTGAGGAATTTGAGGAATTTGGTCCCCAATAATTACAGAACTGCTAAAAACGCTTAGGATGACACTGGTATGCTGTTGCACAATTGCCGAACAGTACAGATTTCCTTCATAATATACATTTTTTTTTTATATTTGGTTCACGGTGCCTGGCAACATACTGGCTGATACTGTGCCTTCCTGCTGAAATAGACACTGGTCTTTTTAGCAAGAAGCTGGTCTGCATCGAGAGAAAGGACATTCCATTTGACAGGGAGCGAGTTGGTCTTTTTCTCACAAATCGACACCTTTGACTAATCGCCCCTTTCAAAGCCATGTCACTTTTAACACACCGGAGCCATTGTTCTTATCTGAGGAAACATTGGAGAATTTTGCCCTTGTTGATGAAGGGACCATTTGTCAAGTTTTCTATCAAGTAAAACGAACAGGCTGTTTCTGAGATCCAATTCCCTCATCACTGTGAAAAAAATGTTTTATCTCTTCTTTGAGGAACAGATTTTAAATGTTGCTACAGTAATTATTTCATTCAGATTGGGAGTTTCCGCCACTGCTCAAAAACTCGTAGTGGTTAAGCCCCTTTTGAGGTAGAATCATTTAGATCCTGAACATTTTAAATAATTACTGACCTATGTCGAAGATACAATTTTTAAGGACAATTTTAGAAAAATCGAATTGTTTCTTAAATAGAAAGACGTTTTAGAAAAATAGCATAGCATTATGGATTTAGGGCGAGGCACAGAATCAATACAACCTTTTTAAACTCATTAAATTACATGAGGTCTAATGTGGATTCAATACAACTCACTGGCGTTCCTGTATTTCAGTACCATCTTAGATCAGGGATGTCAAAGTAATTTTTTTGTCGCTGGCCACTTTCCAGGGCCACTATGACAGTGAAACTAAATTCATCATCAAAACCAAAAACTTCACACAGGATGGCTGGTGCATTTTGAGGTCGATGTGCGGATAACTCAAATACCGCCCCACCATTACAGCATGCACCACATGTGCATCAAGTAAACACACGCGGACATACGCGCGCACACACAAAAAAATGTGGTGAAACGTGAGAAATAATGTGACAAGTTTTTCCTTAGGCAATGAAATAACTGTTTATGTGCTGAGGGTAACTTCCAACCTACTCTTAATTGTCATATTACGTCAATCTACAAATAATTGATTTTCATCTAGCAGGTTTTATTTATTGTTTTGCTTAAAAGTGTTCATTACTTTTATTTTGGGCTTGTCCAAATAGAAAAACATATATATATATATATATATATATATATATATATATATATATATATATATATATATATATATATATAGTAATATCGTTATATCGATATTCTCGGGAGTCGGAAATAATATCGATATAACCGGACTATCGATATTTCCGATCCTGCGGCATGTAAATTTTCTCCTTGCGTTCATAGAAATAGTATCGTAATAAGCAGTACTATCGATACAACCGATATCGATATAACAAGACTTTACTACAGTCATTACATAAGGGAATAGCAGTGAATGAGTTAAGCGTAGCCTAGGTGAACAACCACCGTCCACGTGAAGCTCCGAAAGCTTACAGACATGCAAGCAATGATAGCACCTTGTCAGATTTCAAACTTATTTCCAGAGCCATTTCCAACAGTCATCTAAGAAGTGTGTTAAGTAAAATAAGGGATTTGGGTCATTATTAAAATAAATAAATCATGATCCACCTACTCATAGGATACTCACGTGTCATAGTCCTGTATGATTTGTCCAACAGCTAAAATAGCAGCAAGATACTCATTGCTTCCCAGTGGGTTAATGTAATGGAGGGAAGAAGGCTCCCGAGGATTCCCATTGGATGCTGTGAAGTCTATACCAACCTATGGAAACAAAAAATAATTCTTTGAGGCTGATCTACTAGAAGTTAGCGTGGGTAAAAAAATGCGAACAGCAAGCAGATGTGGTGGAAGCTGATCTACCAATCAGCACACTTGGGGTATCATCAACCTGATCAAGCAAGACGCTCTACCGTTTTCATCCAAGATAGAGGACATCACGAGCTTTCCACATTCATGAAACATGACATCCTGAAAGATGATCCTGGTCATAAAATTCTACCATTGTTTCCTGTCCCACAACCCCCGAGCCCCCCACAAATGTTCCCCATGTACACGGCCTGGCTTACAGTATTGCTACGGGGCTTGCTGAGGAATTTGAGGAATTTGGTCCCCAATAATTACAGAACTGCTAAAAACGCTTAGGATGACACTGGTATGCTGTTGCACAATTGCCGAACAGTACAGATTTCCTTCATAATATACATTTTTTTTTTATATTTGGTTCACGGTGCCTGGCAACATACTGGCTGATACTGTGCCTTCCTGCTGAAATAGACACTGGTCTTTTTAGCAAGAAGCTGGTCTGCATCGAGAGAAAGGACATTCCATTTGACAGGGAGCGAGTTGGTCTTTTTCTCACAAATCGACACCTTTGACTAATCGCCCCTTTCAAAGCCATGTCACTTTTAACACACCGGAGCCATTGTTCTTATCTGAGGAAACATTGGAGAATTTTGCCCTTGTTGATGAAGGGACCATTTGTCAAGTTTTCTATCAAGTAAAACGAACAGGCTGTTTCTGAGATCCAATTCCTCATCACTGTGAAAAAAATGTTTTATCTCTTCTTTGAGGAACAGATTTTAAATGTTGCTACAGTAATTATTTCATTCAGATTGGGAGTTTCCGCCACTGCTCAAAAACTCGTAGTGGTTAAGCCCCTTTTGAGGTAGAATCATTTAGATCCTGAACATTTTAAATAATTACTGACCTATGTCGAAGATACAATTTTTAAGGACAATTTTAGAAAAATCGAATTGTTTCTTAAATAGAAAGACGTTTTAGAAAAATAGCATAGCATTATGGATTTAGGGCGAGGCACAGAATCAATACAACCTTTTTAAACTCATTAAATTACATGAGGTCTAATGTGGATTCAATACAACTCACTGGCGTTCCTGTATTTCAGTACCATCTTAGATCAGGGATGTCAAAGTAATTTTTTTGTCGCTGGCCACTTTCCAGGGCCACTATGACAGTGAAACTAAATTCATCATCAAAACCAAAAACTTCACACAGGATGGCTGGTGCATTTTGAGGTCGATGTGCGGATAACTCAAATACCGCCCCACCATTACAGCATGCACCACATGTGCATCAAGTAAACACACGCGGACATACGCGCGCACACACAAAAAAATGTGGTGAAACGTGAGAAATAATGTGACAAGTTTTTCCTTAGGCAATGAAATAACTGTTTATGTGCTGAGGGTAACTTCCAATCTACTCTTAATTGCCATATTACGTCGATCTACAAATAATTGATTTTCATCTAGCAGGTTTTATTTATTGTTTTGCTTAAAAGTGTTCATTACTTTTATTTTGGGCTTGTCCAAATAGAAAAACAATATATATATTATATATATATATATATATATATATATATATATATATATATAATATATATATATATATAGTAATATCGTTATATCGATATTCTCGGGAGTCGGAAATAATATCGATATAACCGGACTATCGATATTTCCGATCCTGCGGCATGTAAATTTTCTCCTTGCGTTCATAGAAATAGTATCGTAATAAGCAGTACTATCGATACAACCGATATCGATATAACAAGACTTTACTACAGTCATTACATAAGGGAATAGCAGTGAATGAGTTAAGCGTAGCCTAGGTGAACAACCACCGTCCACGTGAAGCTCCGAAAGCTTACAGACATGCAAGATTTATTTTATTTCTACTGCACATATCAATGCCATCTGGGGAATTAATTAGATCTTGCGAAAACATTACATTTCACAACCCGGGGTGGCATTTTCCCCTCAGATATGTGTAGACATTATTACTTTGATAAGTGTGAATTCAGTGACAGTGGGAGATGACACCATTCTGTTTCCAACCGCTTTCTAGCTCCAAGCTATTTGTAATTGTTAACACAGAATACACTAAACATAACATGACAGCCCCCCACGCCCTTCTACAAGCAATGACATGGGAACATAGCGAACAGTATTCTTATTATGGAATATTCCAAAAGCTGTCCTGGCAGTACATTTGAAAAATGTCACTCCTTCTTCCAAAACAATGTTAAAAGAAACAATGTTAACAATATCAAAAGGAGACCATTCAGACACCGTGTGGGGGTAAAAATGAGAGAGAAGAAAAAAAGTAGCATCGGTTTGAATTGAAACAATTGCAGTTCCTTGCAGCAGTAAATTAAAAAAAAGTCATTTGCCCACATTTTGCAATGGTAATTGCGACACTGAGGCTGTGTCCAAATTCACGGGGTGCGTCTGGGAAGGCTGCTTGTAGTTTCAAATTAACCTTAAAGGACAACCGACATCACTTTTTTGTTTCCCAACTGACTTCAGAAAACCGTTTTATAGCATCTAAAAAACCCAAAACACGCAGTATGATATTTTTAGTCAAATGCAAAACACCTATAAAAATGACTTAAAGTGTCTAAAAAGTACTTCAATTTGAAACCGGAAGTGGTCAGTTTCAGAAGGTCCCGCCCCCTTGTTCGTGGCGTCACGCCAAGACGTCTTGCCTTGCTCGAGAATCCAAACAATGGCTTCAGATTCGGAGAATATGCTTTCTTGTTACACCTCCAGTTATGAATATGATTCAAATAGTTCTGAAGAGGAAAGCATACATGTTTGCAATAGATTAAATAATTTATTCCCTGTCATTTTGAGGCAACAGGGGGGGAGAAATGTCGCACCCAAAAAAGATGGTGACAAAGCTCCGTGTGGAAATTGGCTCAAAAATTTTGTCACAACACACAAAGATTCACCATCGCATTATTTATGTTTTCCTTCTAATTTTGCCATCAACACGGATCAACACGAACTTTTCTGACCAAACAAAGTACCGCAAAATGCATTGACGTGAATGAAAGGACTACGATAATGTGTCCTTTCTCGGTCGTGAAGACTCGTCACCAACTCAAAAACAAGACTTCTGGAATATTCAGCGCGAGTCTCAAAACGTAAAATATAGCTATATGTGGTGGAATCTTTGTAAATATGCTCAGTAGAAGTCATTTGAAGCGATTTTACAAATTATGGACACAACTTGTCCGGAGGCGTCGGTTGTCCTTTAACTCTCTCTTAATTTGACCCAAACAGTGAATTTGAGTGGCAGCGCAGGAGACTGTGTCGTTTACGTGTCATCTCTCACTTGATGTCATCATTAGATACTGCCACCTCCCATATGAAAATCCTACATACAAAAAAAATGCTTTATTACAATTATGTTTTCCAACTCTACAGAAATAAATACATCATACTTCACTTATGCATTGATGAATTGTCCAAAATTTTACTTCTATTCATGTTTGACATTTTTATGAAATTTCATATGAATCTTTCACAAGGTGGTTTTTTTCATAACAAGATTGTATATCAATTTTATGATTTTTTAATTTACAAGTTATTTATTTTTTTAACTAGTGACCTTTATTTATCTTTGAAAAAAATGTAATACGTGAATGTGAATGAGTATAAATGCATATTGGAAGTTTCCTCTCATGATAAAATGAAAGCTTTGCAAGTGTCTCTACTAACTGTGAGGAATGACAAAGCCTGGTCTTTTAATAGATTGTGTGTTCTTCGTTGAATGGCAATGATTTGACTGTTCTAGCTACTCAAATGAAGCATTTATAAGCCAAATGCTTCTTTGAAAAACAACGCCGGCAGCACTAGCAAACCTCTTTGTGGTGGAAGTGTTCCCGAGAAGTATTTCTGTTCCCTAAAGCCGAACAACCCTGAGAGAGGAGAGTTTTCCTTCCTGGAGTTTAGGATTAGAGTCATTCTAAGTCTGATTGAACACAGCAGAACAGTTTATTCGGCATGCATGTTTTCACATGTCCACACATTTGTCTCTTTGTACATGTTTGCGACATCTGTGAATATACATTCGGTGTGTACTACACAGTGATGTGATAATTAGTTTCAGCATAAATCTAGGCGTGTTTAAATCTGTGTGATTTGGCAGGAAAGGTGTGAAGGTATCAAATGTGTATGGGCACTGCATCAAACGTCCTTCATACAGAGAAATAATTTGTAAGATAAAATGCCAGTGGGGACAAAAATATTTGTGTGAAGGGATGGAAATTTGTAAATTTGCAAACAATGTAGTCGGATGATGCGGTGCGTTCGGAGTGAGAACGATAATGGACACGTGTATTAAACGGTTAAGACAGTAGGCTTCCAGATACAGTGAGACCTTGGCTTACGACCTTAATTGGTTCCCAGACAGGATGTGTAAGGTGAAAAGTATGTATCCCGAAAATTAATTTGCCATAGGAAACCATTAAAATGAGAATAATGCGTTCCCAGGTCCCCATAAAACATAATTTTCTACTTTCTAATTTTCTAAGCCTTAAAACTACACAAAATATACATTATTTTATGTATAATAAATGTGCTATGGTATTATAATTAAAGAAATAAACTGTACTATACAATAAAGTCATTTTATTTACCTTTGTGATAACGGCTTGATGGTATGGAGTGTCCGGTTTCCTCAGCATTAAACACTTGATGAGGAACATAGGCTTCTTTCACATTCTTGAGGAATGATCCCTTGTAGGTGCTTTTTCTGTGATAATTTTATCTAGTTCTTTATCAATTGTGATCTGTTGAGCTGGGTTGATAGCTTTTTGCATCAAGTGTACAGATAACTTGTGCGGGTTATTTGTGGAGCCTGAACAAATGTGTGAGAGTGTGAGAAGAGTGAGAAAATGGATAGAAAACTGTTAAAATATATGGGATATTTTTTCTATCCATTTTCTCACTATTCTCACACTCTCACACTTGTATTTTGTTTCAAGCTCTGTCATCTCCCTTTCGTGTGTATGTGTGCGTGTGTTTTCACACTTTCTCCCTGTCTGCCTGTCTCTTTTTAATGTTTAAACCCCCCCCCCTCACACACACACACACACTGCTGGGTTCTTGACCAATCACGTGGCTTTAACCAAACACACCATTTTGTTTTTTGGAGAACGGCCTCACTCTCTCTCTGTCTGTACCCCGATCCCCCACTGCTGCGTTCTTGACCAATCACGTGGCTTTAACCTAAGACTGGGGGCGGGGAATAGAGGACAAACACGGTGTCCACCATTTTCTTGTTAGGAGAACGGGCTCGTTCGCCTACGACACAACACTCATTGTGGCAGCTCCGTATGTCTTCGAAAAATAGTTCGTCTGCCAAGGTAAAATTCTGCCAAGGTAAAATTTTCATAAATGTAACATTCGTAAACCAAAAAGTTCATAAGCCAAGGCATTCGTAAACTGTCGTAAAGGCAAACGTAACTGTATATAGATACAGTTGGAATCAAGTGCAACCTTAAAGGACAACCGACGTCACTTTTTTGTTTTTTAACTGACATTAGAATAACGTTTTATAGCATCTAAAATACCCAAAACACGCAGTATGGTATTTTTAGTCAAATGCAAAACACCAATAAAAATGACTTAAAGTGTCCAAAATCTTCCAAAAAATTGAGCTGCGAATTGGGCATTTTCAGAAAGTCCCGCCCCCAGGTCGGGACGTCACGCCAAGACGTCTTGCATTGCTTGTGAATCAAAACAATGGCTTCAGATTCGGAGAATATGCTTTCTTGTTATACATCCAGTTATGAATATGATTCAAATAGTTATGAAGAGGAAAGCATACATGTTTGCAATCGATTAAAGAATTATAAGTGCCATTTTGAGGCAACATTGGGGGAAAATCTCTCACCCAAAAAAAGAGGCACAAAATGGCAACCTCCAGGGGCCACCTTTGCTTCCACAGGCTGATAAATTCTTTATATGGAGCTTGGATGCCCTCTTCTGGCGGCTTTTGGGTGCAACACGGTTCTCAGACCAAACATGTACAGCAAAATACATTGACGTGATAGAAGGACTGCTACAATGTGTCTTTTTTCGGTCAGGGGGCGGTCTTTTCGTGACGTCACGTACGGACTTGTCACCAACTCAAAAACAAGACTTCCTGAATATTCAGAGCGAGTCTTAAAACGTAAAATATAGCTATATGTGGTGGAATCATTAAAATACGCTCAGTAGAAGTCATTTGAAGCCATTTTACAAATTATGGACACAACTTGTCCTTTAAAAGAGTTGTCCTTTAAAAGAGCTGCATGTCAGAACAAAATATATACAGTAAAGTCTCGTTATATCGATATTGGATATATCGATAGTCCCGGTTATATCGATAGTATTTCTATGCACGCACGGAGAAAATTACATGCAAACAGGGTCGGATATATCGATAGTCCCGGTTATATCGATATTTTTTCGGACTCCCTTGAATATCGATATAACGAGACTTTACTGTATTTTTACAAAATATATATTTTTACATCCTGTACATCACTCAATTTCGTCGCAGCCCAATTTGCAGTTACATGTTCCCTCGGAAAGCCATATATATACAGGTAACATCCGACTTATGACCGGGTTCCGTTCCGACAAAACGGTCGTAAATCAAACAGTCGTAAGTCGAAATGCATTCAAAATGTGTGTGATTTGGCAGGAAAGGTGTGAAGGTATCAAATGTGTATGGGCACTGCATCAAACGTCCTTCATACAGAGAAATAATTTGTAAGATAAAATGCCAGTGGGGACAAAAATATTTGTGTGAAGGGATGGAAATTTGTAAATTTGCAAACAATGTAGTCGGATGATGCGGTGCGTTCGGAGTGAGAACGATAATGGACACGTGTATTAAACGGTTAAGACAGTAGGCTTCCAGATACAGTGAGACCTTGGCTTACGACCTTAATTGGTTCCCAGACAGGATGTGTAAGGTGAAAAGTATGTATCCCGAAAATTAATTTGCCATAGGAAACCATTAAAATGAGAATAATGCGTTCCCAGGTCCCCATAAAACATAATTTTCTACTTTCTAATTTTCTAAGCCTTAAAACTACACAAAATATACATTATTTTATGTATAATAAATGTGCTATGGTATTATAATTAAAGAAATAAACTGTACTATACAATAAAGTCATTTTATTTACCTTTGTGATAACGGCTTGATGGTATGGAGTGTCCGGTTTCCTCAGCATTAAACACTTGATGAGGAACATAGGCTTCTTTCACATTCTTGAGGAATGATCCCTTGTAGGTGCTTTTTCTGTGATAATTTTATCTAGTTCTTTATCAATTGTGATCTGTTGAGCTGGGTTGATAGCTTTTTGCATCAAGTGTACAGATAACTTGTGCGGGTTATTTGTGGAGCCTGAACAAATGTGTGAGAGTGTGAGAAGAGTGAGAAAATGGATAGAAAACTGTTAAAATATATGGGATATTTTTTCTATCCATTTTCTCACTATTCTCACACTCTCACACTTGTATTTTGTTTCAAGCTCTGTCATCTCCCTTTCGTGTGTATGTGTGCGTGTGTTTTCACACTTTCTCCCTGTCTGCCTGTCTCTTTTTAATGTTTAACCCCCCCCCCTCACACACACACACACACACTGCTGGGTTCTTGACCAATCACGTGGCTTTAACCAAACACACCATTTTGTTTTTTGGAGAACGGCCTCACTCTCTCTCTGTCTGTACCCCGATCCCCCACTGCTGCGTTCTTGACCAATCACGTGGCTTTAACCGAAGACTGGGGGCGGGGAATAGAGGACAAACACGGTGTCCACCATTTTCTTGTTAGGAGAACGGGCTCGTTCGCCTACGACACAACACTCATTGTGGCAGCTCCGTATGTCTTCGAAAAATAGTTCGTCTGCCAAGGTAAAATTCTGCCAAGGTAAAATTTTCATAAATGTAACATTCGTAAACCAAAAAGTTCATAAGCCAAGGCATTCGTAAACTGTCGTAAAGGCAAACGTAACTGTATATAGATACAGTTGGAGTCAAGTGCAACCTTAAAGGACAACCGACGTCACTTTTTTGTTTTTTAACTGACATTAGAATAACGTTTTATAGCATCTAAAATACCCAAAACACGCAGTATGGTATTTTTAGTCAAATGCAAAACACCAATAAAAATGACTTAAAGTGTCCAAAATCTTCCAAAAAATTGAGCTGCGAATTGGGCATTTTCAGAAAGTCCCGCCCCCAGGTCGGGACGTCACGCCAAGACGTCTTGCATTGCTTGTGAATCAAAACAATGGCTTCAGATTCGGAGAATATGCTTTCTTGTTATACATCCAGTTATGAATATGATTCAAATAGTTATGAAGAGGAAAGCATACATGTTTGCAATCGATTAAAGAATTATAAGTGCCATTTTGAGGCAACATTGGGGGAAAATCTCTCACCCAAAAAAAGAGGCACAAAATGGCAACCTCCAGGGGCCACCTTTGCTTCCACAGGCTGATAAATTCTTTATATGGAGCTTGGATGCCCTCTTCTGGCGGCTTTTGGGTGCAACACGGTTCTCAGACCAAACATGTACAGCAAAATACATTGACGTGATAGAAGGACTGCTACAATGTGTCTTTTTTCGGTCAGGGGGCGGTCTTTTCGTGACGTCACGTACGGACTTGTCACCAACTCAAAAACAAGACTTCCTGAATATTCAGAGCGAGTCTTAAAACGTAAAATATAGCTATATGTGGTGGAATCATTAAAATACGCTCAGTAGAAGTCATTTGAAGCCATTTTACAAATTATGGACACAACTTGTCCTTTAAAAGAGTTGTCCTTTAAAAGAGCTGCATGTCAGAACAAAATATATACAGTAAAGTCTCGTTATATCGATATTGGATATATCGATAGTCCCGGTTATATCGATAGTATTTCTATGCACGCACGGAGAAAATTACATGCAAACAGGGTCGGATATATCGATAGTCCCGGTTATATCGATATTTTTTCGGACTCCCTTGAATATCGATATAACGAGACTTTACTGTATTTTTACAAAATATATATTTTTACATCCTGTACATCACTCAATTTCGTCGCAGCCCAATTTGCAGTTACATGTTCCCTCGGAAAGCCATATATATACAGGTAACATCCGACTTATGACCGGGTTCCGTTCCGACAAAACGGTCGTAAATCAAACAGTCGTAAGTCGAAATGCATTCAAAATGGCCAACGTGAGGTTTATACGAAAGGATAGTATACGATGTCAATCTGTTGTTTTTAAGCAACATTTTCTATTGAATACTATTATATACCAAAATGTTGACAGTTCATTTATAAATTTGATAACCTTTAGTGTCATTTTAATCCTTTAGATTTTTATTACTTTGTTGGTGCGCACGCTTTCTGCTAAACCAAATACGCGCGGCTTCCCAAGCATGCGAGCTGTTAAAAAATCGCTCTCTGTGCTAACGGAGAAGCCAGAAGAGGTCACCCAACACACATGCTCGGACTCAGGCAGATGCCGATGCAAAAAAGGTCTCCCGGTTGCCCTCTCCCCGCGCTGATTTAATTACAATTCAATAGTACATTTATTATACATAAAATAAGGTCTATTTTGTGTTGTTTTAAGGCTTATTTAGTATAAAATTATGTTTTATGGGGACCTAGGAATGGATTATTCTCATTTTAATGGTATCCCATGGGAAATTAATGTTTTCAAGACACACTTTTCACCTTACACACACTTTCTGGGAACCAAATAAGTTCGTAAGCTGACGTATCAATGTATATATATATATATATATATATATATATATATATATATATATATATATAGATTTATTTAGTTTTTAAAATCCTCGTCTCATCCCCCATGGGTGATATCTGTCCCCCATTTTCGCTCGGGTCCTCTACCAGCGGCCAGGAAGCTTGAGGGTTCTGCGCAATATCTGTGCTGTTCCCAGCACTGCGCTTTTCTGGACCGAGATATCCGATGTTGTTCCCGGGATCTGTTGCGACCACTCGTCAAGTTTGTGGGGTCACTGCCCCAAGTGCTCCGACCACCACAGGCACGACTGTCACCTTTACCTTCCAGGCTCTCTCCAGCTACTCTCTGAGCCCTAGCTATGTCTCGATATTCTCATGTTCCTTCTTTCTGATGTTTCCATCACTCGGGACCGCTACATCCACGACAGTGGCTTTCCTTTGCCCTTTGTCTATGACCACGATATCTGGTTGGTTGGCCATTACCATCTCGTCAGTCTGTATGTGGAAGTCCCACAGGATCTTTGCTCGGTCATTCTTTACTACCTTGGGAGGTGTTTCCCATTTTGACCTTGGTGTTTCCAGTCCATACTCCGCACAGATGTTTCGGGTAGACTATGCCAGCCACCTGGTTATGGCGCTCCATGTAGGCTTTCCCTGCCAACATCTTACACCCTGCAGTTATGTGTTGGATTGTCTCAGGTGCCTCTTTGCACAACCTACACCTGGGTCTTGCCTGATGTGGTATATCCGTGCCTCTATGGCTCTGGTGTTCACGGCCTGCTCTTGGGCGGCCAGGATGAGTGTCTCTGTGCTGTCCTTTAGGCCAGCCCTCTCTAGCCACTGATAGGACTTCTTGAGATCAGCTACTTCAGTTATGGTTCGGTGGTACATACCGTGTAGGGGCTTTTCCTCCCATGAGTGTCCCTCTTCCAGCACCTCATCCTCTGTTCCCCATTGTCTGAGACATTCTCTGAGTACATTATCCGTTGAAGCCTTCTCTTTAATGTGTTCATTGAGCTTGGATGTTTCATCCTGGACAGTGGCTCTCACACCGACTAGTCCCCGGTCTCCTTCCTTACGGCTTGTGTACAGTCTCAGGGTGCTGGACTTGGGATGGAACCCTCCATGCATGGTGGGGAGTTTTCGGGTCTTAACATCAGTGGTCTGAATCTCTTCCTTTGGCCAACTTATTATTCCTGCAGGGTATCTGATCACTGGCAGGGCATAGCTGTTTATTGCCGAGGTCTTGTTCTTGCCATTGAGCTGGCTTCTTAGGACTTGCCTTACCCGCTGGAGGTATTTGGTCGTAGCCGCTTTCCTTGTTGCTAATTCGAGGTTGGCCTGTGTTATACCGAGGTACTTGTAGCTGTTTTCATATTTTTTACATAGTGCAGTGTATTTCTGTCATTACAATACAATGGTACATTTATTATACCTAGAATAAGGTATGTTGTGTGTAGTTTTAAGGCTTATTTAGTCGAAAATTATATTTTATGGAGACCAGGGAATGGATTATTCTCATTTTAATGATTTCCTATGGGAAATTATTTTTTGGGATACACACTTTTAGCCTTACACATTCTGTCTGGGAACCAATTAAGTTCCCAGAGTAAGCCAAGGCCCCACTGTATTTGGCTGAGGGGGTTCAGTACTATGCAGAACAGCAGTACTATGCATCACCTAGGTATATGCCACATTTGATGGACACTTGCGTTAGTGGCTTGCCATTGGCTTCAAGTGTGGTTTTCCACATCCTCAAACTTGTCCTTTAAAAGAGTTGTCCTTTAAAAGAGCTGCATGTCAGAACAAAATATATACAGTAAAGTCTCGTTATATCGATATTGGATATATCGATAGTCCCGGTTATATCGATAGTATTTCTATGCACGCACGGAGAAAATTACATGCAAACAGGGTCGGATATATCGATAGTCCCGGTTATATCGATATTTTTTCGGACTCCCTTGAATATCGATATAACGAGACTTTACTGTATTTTTACAAAATATATATTTTTACATCCTGTACATCACTCAATTTCGTCGCAGCCCAATTTGCAGTTACATGTTCCCTCGGAAAGCCATATATATACAGGTAACATCCGACTTATGACCGGGTTCCGTTCCGACAAAACGGTCGTAAATCAAACAGTCGTAAGTCGAAATGCATTCAAAATGGCCAACGTGAGGTTTATACGAAAGGATAGTATACGATGTCAATCTGTTGTTTTTAAGCAACATTTTCTATTGAATACTATTTCGAGTTTGCAACAAAGGCTCTCAGGGTCCCCTGTTGACCTTATACAACTCCAAGCATTCAGTGATCCATGTGTGTGGCATCGAGTCATGTGCTTTCTTGTAATCAATCCAGGCTGTGCACAGGTTGGTATGTCGGGACCTGCAGTCTTGTGCGACTGTATATATATATATATATATATATATATATATATATATATATATATATATATATATATATATATATATATATATATATATATATATATTTATTTAGTTTTTAAAATCCTCGTCTCACCCACCATGGGTGGTGTCTGTCCCCATTTCAGCTCGGGTCCTCTACCAGAGGCCAGGAAGCTTGAGGGTTCTGCGCAGTATCCCTGCTGTTCCCAGCACTGCGCTTTTCTGGACCGAGATATCCGATGTTGTTCCCGGGATCTGTTGCAACCACTCGTCGAGTTTGGGGGTCACTGCCCCAAGTGCTCCGACCACCACAGGCACGACTGTCACCTTTACCTTCCAGGCTCTCTCCAGCTCCTCTCTGAGCCCTTGGTATTTCTCGATTTTCTCATGTTCCTTCTTTCTGATGTTCCCATCACTCGGGACCCCTACATCCACAACAACGGCTTTCCTTTGCCCTTTATCTATGACCACGATACCTGGTTGGTTGGCCATTACCATCTTGTCAGTCTGTATCTGGAAGTCCCACAGGATTTTTGCTCGGTCATTCTCCACCACCTTGGGGGGTGTTTCCCATTTTGACCTTGGGGTTTCCAGTCCATACTCCGCACAGATGTTTCGGTAGACTATGCCAGCCACCTGGTTATGGCGCTCCATGTAGGCTTTCCCTGCCAGCATCTTACACCCTGCAGTTACGTGTTGGATTGTCTCAGGTGCCTCTTTGCACAACCTACACCTTGGGTCTTGTCTGGTGTGGTATATCCCTGCCTCTATGGCTCTGGTGTTCAGGGCCTGCTCTTGGGCAGCCAGGATGAGTGCCTCTGTGCTGTCCTTTAGGCCAGCCCTCTCTAGCCACTGATAGGACTTCTTGAGATCAGCCACTTCGGCTATGGTTCGGTGGTACATCCCGTGTAGGGGCTTTTCCTCCCATGATTGTCCCTCTTCCAGCACCTCATCCTCTGTTCCCCATTGACTGAGACATTCTCTGAGTACATCATCCGTTGGAGCCTTCTCTTTGATGTATTCATGGAGCTTGGATGTTTCATCCTGGACAGTGGCTCTCACACTCACTAGTCCCCGGCCTCCTTCCTTACGGCTTGTGTACAGTCTCAGGGTGCTGGACTTGGGATGGAACCCTCCGTGCATGGTGAGGAGTTTTCGGGTCTTAACATCCGTGGTCTGAATCTCTTCCTTTGGCCACCTTATTATTCCTGCAGGGTATCTGATCACTGGCAGGGCATAGCTGTTTATTGCCCGGGTCTTGTTCTTGCCATTGAGCTGGCTTCTGAGGACTTGCCTCACCCGCTGGAGGTATTTGGTCGTAGCCGCTTTCCTTGTTGCTAATTCGAGGTTGCCATTGGCCTGTGGTATACCGAGGTACTTGTAGCTGTTTTCAATGTCTGCTATTGTTCCTTCAGTGAGTGAGACCCCTTCAGTGTGGACTACCTTGCCCCTCTTAGTCACCATCCGACTACATTTCTCCAGCCCGAATGACATTCCGATATCACTGCTGTAGATCCTGGTTGTGTGGATCAGGGAGTCTATGTATATATATATATATATATATATATATATATATATATATATATATATATATATATATATATATATATATATATATATATATATATATATATATATAGTTAGTTCCTCTCCATGAGTCGTCACCTTACCGTGGTGGAGGGGTTTGTGTGTCCCAATGATCCTAGGAGCTAAATTGTCGGGGGCTTTATGCCCCTGGCAGGGTCACCCATGGCAAACAGGTCCTTGGTCAGGGACCAGACAAAGTACGACTCAAATGACCCCATATGAAGAGAAACATAAATGGATTTGGTTTTCCCTTGCCCGGACGCGGGTCACCGGGGTCCCTCTCTGGAGCCAGGTCTGGAGATGGGGCTCGTTCGTGAGCGCCGGATGGCAGGGCCTACACCCATGGGGTCCAGCCGGGCTTAGCCTGAAGAGGAAACGTGGGTCCCCCTTCTCAAGGGCTCACCACCCATGGGAGGGGCCAGAGGGGTCGGGTGCATTGTGAGCTGGGCGGCAGCCAAAGGCGGGGACCCTGGCGGTCCAATCCTCGGCTGAAAAAGCTAGCTCTTGGGACGTGGAACGTCACCTCTCTTGCAGGGAAGGAGCCCAAGCTGGTGTACGAAGTCTAAAAGTTCCAACTAGACATAGTTGGGCTTGCCTCCACACACAGCCTGTGTTCTGGAACCAGCCCTCTCGAGAGGGATTGGACTCTCCTCCACTCTGGAGTTGCCCACAGTGAGAGGCGTGGCGCACGCGTCGGCATACTTATTGCCCCCCGGCTCGCCGCCTGTACATTGGAATTCACCCCGGTAGACTAAAGGGTTGCTTCCGTCCGCCTTCGGGTGGAGGGACGGGTTCGGACTGTTGTTTGTGCATATGCACCAAAGTGCAGTTCATTGTACCCATCCTTTTTGGAGACCTTAGAGCAGGGGTGTCAAAGTCATTTTTGCCGCGGGCCACATTGTAGTTATGGTTTCCTCTCGAGGGCCGTTATGAATTTGGGGAACCCATTAGAATGTTTAAATCCCTTCAAATATTACATATAGAGCACACAGCAAATTAATGAATAACTCGTTTTCAAATCTGAAGTCAAGAATAATGACTTTTATTGTGGTTGACATCCAAAAATATGAAATTTTGGCTCCGATTTTAGCAATCATCATGGAATTTAATAAGTTTGGTTCGCTTTCGCGGGCCGAAAAAAATGATGTGGCGGGCCGGATTTGGCCCGCGGGCCTTGACTTTGACACCTGTGCCTTAGAGGGTGTGCTGGAGAGCACTCCCCCTGGAGACTCCCTTGTTCTGCTGTTGGATTTCAATGCTCACATGGGCAATGACAGTGAGACCTGGAAGGGCGTGATTGGGAGGAACAGCCCCCCGATCAGAACTAGAGTGGTGTTTTGTTATTGGACTTCTGTGCTTGACTCGGATTGTCTATAACAAACACTTTATTCAAACATAAGGGTGTCCATGTGTGCACGTGGCACCAGGACACCCTTGGTCGCAGTTTGATGATTGACTTCGAGTTGTATCATGGGATTTGCGGCCTCATGTTTTGGACACTCGAGTGAAGAGAGGGGCGGAGCTGTCAACTGATCACCACCTGGTGGTGAGTAGGCTCCGTTGGTGGCGGAAGATGCCAGTCCGACCTGGCAGACCCAAACGTGTTGTGAGGGTTTGTTGGGAACGTCTGGCGGATTCCCCTGTCAGAAGGAGTTTCAACTCCCACCTCCGGCAGAACCTTTCACATATCCCGGGGGAGGTGGGGGACGCTGCTTCCTTGGAGGAAGCAGTATCTGGAGACTCTGAGATGGGCTCTCCGACCTCTGTGTTTGAAGTCACCGATGTGGTTAAAAAGTTCCTCGGTGGCAAGGCCCCAGGGGTAGATGAGATCTGCCCGGAGTTCGTAAAGGCTCTGGATGTTGTGGGTGCTGTCTTGGCTGACATGCCTCTGCAACATCGCGTGGTCATCGGGGAGAGTACTTCTGGATTGGCAGACCGGGGTGGTGGTCCGCCTTTTTAAAAAGGGGGACCAGAGGTTGTGTTCCAACTACAGAGGGATCACACTCCTCAGCCTCCCTGAAAAGTTCTATTCAGGGGTTTTCGAGGGGTGGGTCAGTCGGGAAATCGAGCCTCATATTGAGGAGGAGCAGTGTGGTTTTCGTCCCGGCCATGGAACAGTGGACCAGCTATACACCCTTAGCAGGGTTCTCGAGGGTGCATGGGAATTCGCCGAACCAGTCTATATGTGCTTTGTGGACTTGGAGAAAGCGTTTGACTGTGTCCCTCGTGGAGTTCTGTGGAGGGTGCTTCGGGCGCATGGGGTACAGGAGTGCCTGATACGGGCCGTTCAGTCCCTATACGACCAATATCAGAGTCTGGTTTCCATTGCCGGGAGTAAGTCGGAATCATTTCCAGTGACGGTTGGGCTCCGCCAAGGCTACCATTTGTCACCGATTCTATTCATAATCTTTATGGACAGAATTGCTAGGCACGGTCGAGGCGTTGAAGGGTCCCGTTTTGGTGGCCTCAGTATAGCATCTCTGGTTTTTGCAGGTGATGTGGTACTGTTGGGGCCTTGAAGCGGAGCTTTCATACTCTCTCTGCAGCGTTTCGCAGCCGAATGTGAAGCGTTTGGGATGAGAATCAGCACCTCCTAATCTGAGTCAATGGTTCTCAGTCGAAAAAGGGTGGAATGCCCTCTCCAGGTCAGGGAGGAGATCTTGCCTCAAGTGGAGGAGTTTAAGTATCTGGGAGTCTTGCGTCTGTGTAAGCTCTCAGTCATACAGGAGTGGTCCATCAATGAAAAGGTTCCTTCAGCCGTCATCTGTACAAGTACAGATGACGGCTGAAGGAACCATCGATTATCTGGGAGTCTTGTTCATGAATGAGGGTGTGAGGGAGCGAGAGGTTGACAGACGGATCGGTGCGGCGTCTGCTGTGAGGCGGACTTTGTACCGATTTGTCGTGGTGAAGAAGGAGCTGAGCCAAAAAGCAAAGCTCTCAATTTACCGGTCGATCGACCTTCCAACCCTCATCTATAGTCTCGAGCTTTGGGTTGTGACCGAGAGAACAAGATCCTGGATACAAGCGGCTAAAATGAGCTTTCTCCGTAAGGTGTCCGGGCTCTCACTGAGAGATAAGGTGAGAAGCTCGGTCATCTGGGAGAGGCTCAGAGTTGAGCCGCTTCTCCTCCACAAAGAGAGGAGCCAGATGAGGTGGCTCGGGCATCTGATTAGGATGCCCCCTGTCTGGCAGCTGTCCTGGGAACGCCTCGGGAGTTGCCAGGACGAGCTAGAAGAAGTGGCTGGGGAGAGGGAAGTCTTGGCTTCCCTACTGAATATGCTGCCCACGCGACCCGACCCCGGATAAGCGGCAGAAGATGGATGGATGGATGCATAGTTATTTTTGCTGAAATGTGTTCAGACAGGTGTAATATTTCAGAAATGCTATATTTTTTACTTCTTTTTAGATTTGGTAAAATCCATATCATGCAAACTGTTCATTATTGTCATAATTCTTTGGGGG
Organism: Hippocampus bargibanti; assembly: GCF_051943395.1. Lineage (NCBI taxonomy): Eukaryota > Metazoa > Chordata > Actinopteri > Syngnathiformes > Syngnathidae > Hippocampus > Hippocampus bargibanti. Next base: position 25,572,356 of record NC_142738.1, on the reverse strand, counting down.
TGTCAGTCCTGGCGATTCACAAGACATATTTTGCGACTAAACTCACAGTAAACATGAGCTGGCATCCTCCAAGTATGTAATCCAGAAAAGTGTAGTCTCTTGTAATCTGGAGAAACAAGAGTCACAGACTAAGGTAAACCGCAAATTGTGTAAAATATTCTTCATTTATTTTCCTACATTTACTATAAAATGTCAATAGAACCCACTTGTTCCCAACACTGTGTTAAGGGATATCATAATTTTTCATATTATTGCCGCAAGTTGGTTGGAGAAATGTACAACATTCAGAGCAATTTAGTCATCTTAAAACAATCACAAACATTCAAATTTCAGATATTTGTTTGTGTTATTATTTTTGTTGTTTTTGTTTTACCTTCCTAGTAAATATCCACATTATCTTGGCTTGCACAGCTCATCACATTCAGTTTATTGATAGGAACTAATTGTTATGCATTCATTCTTACCTTACATGATTGGAGGATAATAACGCCAGAATTTTTATAATTCTTCTTCTTCTTTTGTTTCTTTAGGTTGATGCATTCAAATTCCACCTGGAAAACATTTGGAGAGAAAAAAAATAACATGCTGAATATGGATATGAATGTAATTACAGTAAAGTCTCGTTATATCGATATTCAAGGGAGTCCGAAAAATATCGATATAACCGGGACTATCGATATATCCGACCCTGTTTGCATGTAATTTTCTCCGTGCGTGCATAGAAATAGTATCGATATAACAGGGACTATCGATATATCCGATATCGATATAACGAGACTTTACTGTAATTGAGATTTAACTATTACTAAAATAACAGTTGTGTTGTTGTTTTTAAACCATTAAATACAAAATGCTTGCCAGAAGACAGTGAACCAAAATTAGGTAATAAACTGCTGTGTTATGTGAGTGGAAGTTTGAGTAAAAGATTTTGCATCTCAAACGCGCGTCTCAATCTTCTCCATCCCCCATGTAGCCTGTCTTTTCTTGTGAGCTCCTTTTAGACACACACCATTGGTACATGTGAACAGGCTCAGTGGGATAACAAGTCATGTGGCTGCGCCGCTATAGCACGCCCATACACAAACACTGACACACATCTATCTGATGGTGAACTCACCCTTTTCTGCACAGTGCATCATTAGCCGACGAAGAAAGCGTAAATGGAAAATTCTAATCCATTCGATGTCTATTCAGCAGGATTGATTGAAACCCATTGATTGAAACCCATTCACGAGTATCATTATTATCATTGTTGATGATGATGATGATGCTGAGCAGTTCTTTTTCAATCTGTGCATAACGTGTTTCCAGATCCGTCATCGAAGGTGATGCATATGCTACGGGTTGCCAGTCTTCATGTTTTTGTAGAAGTACTGCATATTCTGGTTTGAGTGTACACTGGTGCGTTGTGCTGCCGCTGCTCTCTGGCAAAACCTTCGATTTTCTGCCACCATCGGATTACATCAATCTCATCCCGTTACATTTTTTGAACCTCCAATCAATCATCGCTACCGTTTTGATTGCTATTAGCGATCACTTGTTGCGACATCCTACCTGTCGGCTCCACCCGCCCGTACAATCCATCCACCAGTTGAACGATGGCTCCACTATCTGGACTACCTGGACATCGACCCAAGGGAGGACGGCTCAAATATTCAGCGGCCGAGCTCCTTGGTATCCGCTCAAAATGGCCGATCCTCCACTTCGCTACCATTGGCCGTCGTCCTCCGCAGAAATACATCCACCGTGGGTCTCGTCGGAGATTCCCCCTCGATGACTTAAAGGACTTCACCTCCCTTCGGTCAACCCGCTCCCGGCGTCGCAGGAATAACCGCCGATCCGTGGATCACAGCGCGTTAGCCGGCCTTGCTAGGTTGGCTAATTATCCCAACCGCGACACCACAATGGACAGCCCGGTGTCATCGTCGGCCTACTAAACATCCGCTCGCTTACTGGAAAGGGTGAACTAATCCAGGACATCCTCAAAGACCGTAAACTTGACTTTCTTTGCCTAAATGAAAGGTGGCAAAATCCTGGTGACTTTTCGCAGCTAAATTACTCTACTCTTCCCAAACCTCGCCATTCTAGCCGTGGAGGTGGCCTAGCTATTTTTTATCGTGACATATAGAATGTCGTCCCAGTCTCGCTCCCGTGTTCATTTGAATGCATTGCATGCCAAATTTCTGGTCCAACCCCCACGATTCTAGCCACTATTTACCGCTCCCCAGACTTTTTAAATGAATTTTCTACGATTCTCACCCACCTCTCCTCTTTCTCACCGAATATAATTATTCTTGGAGACTTCAACATTCACATAGACAATCCAACTATTCCGCTAACAATTGACTTCACTTCCTCCTTTGATAGCCTTGGCTTCAGCCAACTTGTGGACATTCCAAACGCACATAAAAGGTCACATACTTGACCTGATGTGCTGCTCTGGATTGACTCCCTCCAACTGCACAGCTGTTGAACTCTTAATAACAGACCATTACCTCGTGACATGTAACGTTTCCATCACACTCTCCACTCCTAAAACATCCCGTACTGTTAACTTTCGTAACATTAAAGGCATCAACCCGGACTCCCTTGCTTCATTGTTCGCCTCATTATCTCTGGACCCAAGCTCCTCTCCTGAAGAACTGGTTTCCCGCTACAACTCGGACCTCAACGACATTCTGAACACGCTCGCTCTTGTCAAATCCCGTTTTATTTACTCGTTCTGCACCCTGGTTTCACGCTCATCTCCAGTCCATGAAATCGAAAACACGCCAGCTTGAAAGACTCTCTACAAGAACAGTATCTCTCAAGCAAAATCACAATACTACTCTGAACTCATTGACTCAAATACTGGAAATACTCGGGCTCTCTTTTCTCTTTATAACAGAATCATTCAACCCCCTGTATCTCTCTCCCCTCACTTTTATTTTTCTGACACGACAATTCTCTCCGTCTATTCTTTTCTGAAAAAGTCAACAAAATCCACCAGCATCTTGGCTCCTCTGTACCCCTCCGCTCCCCCAACCTTCCTACCCGCTCTCATCTCTTCGCTTCTTTTGATCTCCCTCATCCCTCTACAATCTCGAGCCTTAACTAAATCCAAGAATTCTTCCTGTCAATCCTGTCAATTAGGTCCCCTCCCAACAGTTTTGGTCAAATCCTGCTAGATGTCTCTCCTTCCATTCATTTCAACAATTATTCACCCCTCGCTATCCTCAGGAATCGTCCCTGTGCCCCTCAAAACGGTGGCTGTCACACCAATGACTTCAAGAACCTTCGCCCCATTTCTCACCTTCCTTTTATTTCCAAACTCCTAGAAAAAGTTGTGTACTCCCAGCTACACTCTCACCTCTCCCAGAATGATCTCTACGAACCATTCCAATCTGGTTTCCGCCCCCACCACAGTACAGAATCAGCTCTCTTAAAAGTCACGAATGACCTTCTTTTGGCAGCTGACGCCGGTTTACTCTCCATCCTCGTCCTTCTTGACCTCACTGCAGCTTTTGCCACTATTTCTCATCATATCCTCCGAGACAACTTTCCTCCAGAGGGATCCTCTCCTCTTTCATCTAGAACTGCTTCATGTAACAAAGAAGGTACAGAAGGTGCTTAAGAATGAATGACTCTCTGTGTCTTGGTGTTGTCATATTGTTTTTGTGTTGTCATATTATTTATTTAGTTTTTTTTTGTTGTTCTTTTGATTTAAAGACGGCGCTGCGCGAGTGGCTGCCTTTCCAGCACCAGCACGCCCCTATGCTGGTTCCACTCTTGTCTCTCTGGCCGCTCTCAGTTCATCCAAATTGACTCCTTCACTTCTCAGTCCTCTCCTCTATCTTCTGGTGTGCCCCAAGGCTCTGTCCTGGTACCTCTCCTCTTTATCACTTACCTTCTTCCCCTTGGCAATATTCTCCGTAAATTTGGTATACAATTTCATTGCTTTGCGAATGAAACCCAGCTCTATCTCTCCAGCAAAGCCGACGCCTCTCTTCCACCTTCTTCCCTTTCACTCTGCCTTTCTGAAATTAAATCCTGGTTTACTATTGACAATTCGACCGTTTCTCCCTCCCATCAGGTCAAAAGCCTAGGTGTCATCCTTGACAGCACGCTATCTTTCCACTCCCATATAAATAACTTAACCCGATCTGCGTACTTCCACCTACGCAATATCAATCGTCTCTCACCCCTCACACCACTGCTATCCTCCCGGATTGACTTTTTTTCCCCCAAACTCTGGAACTCACTTCCTCCCAATATTCGTAACGTCGATTCTCTTCCCACCTTCAAATCCCATCTCAAAACCCACCTATTTAAAATTGCAATTTCTGTGTAGCTCTCTCTCTTGTTTGTATTTATAATTGTATTTTATTTATTGTGTTGTATTTTTGATTGTATTTTATTTATTATAGTACCTATGCTTGTCTGTGACTGTAACGTGTCCTTGAGAGGTTTGAAAGGCGCTTAAAATGTAATGTATTATTATTATAAATCATATCTACATTTATGCACGGCCATGAGAATGATTAACTTCATACGTTATTAATTTAGATACCGATTAGCTCAAAGCACATGGCATACACATACTGAGCATGGCTTTGGATAATTACTGACATCAACAGTAAAGTCTTATTGTTGTGACATGCAAAGCAGAATTCAGAACTGGAATCAGACATTGTGGCATGGCAAGGTGTCATTGAGAAACTCAAGTTTAAAGGACACCAGGCCCACCCCAACACAACCCAGTGTGTCAAAATAAACGACCATAGCAACTAACAACATCAAGTACCCCATTACAGTCACCAAAAGGTAGGCCAAAACACATAAAAGGATGGCCTCCAGGTCCTGATTAACTTTATACAATTGTCCATGACTTTTAGGACGATAACTAGAAGAGAGGTTGGAGGCTTCCCCATGAGCATGACAGAAAGCTTGCCATATCTGAATGGTGAGCCGGGAAACTCTCAAGGGCGGGGATGGAAGTTTGGATAAAGGTCAATATGACTTTGTTTCCATCAGAGGGAGGCAGACCAGAGAAGATCGACAGGTGAGACCAGGAACAGTTGATGATGGTTATCAGTTGCAAAATATCAATGGGAACATGGGGAGAAGACTACCCTCGGGAGCAAATGAAGCATGCCCCAACAAACTTCCTAATTTCCGGGGTCATCCTGGACCAACAAGAACCGGAGTGTTCGATTCACTTCAGTGTAACATGCCAACTTGAAAGAGCGTCCCTATTGCAAGACTGACGAGCGGATGGAATTCAGGATGAGAGCTGTGAATGTAGGCACCTGGTGGAATGCAGACGTGTGAGGTGTTAGTGATCTGTTAGTACAAGAAAGGAATCTCTACTCCTTTCAGCCAATTTCTTTATTCCTGGGCACCATGGCCAACAGTTAACTTTTGTCGACATAAAACTAATAGGTTCATCACCTGCGGTAGCAAGCATCTCGGGGCTTCGAGAAGGTTGGGTGACCAGTTGAGCAATCTACAGCATGTCTAGCTCTCCAACGATGTCCTCTTCAAACAATTGTCAATCTGAATCACCACTGAATTTATTGTTCCACCCGAGTGGATCACAAACAAAAGTTCTTGTGTTGTATCCTCGTTTCATCACTCTGAAAGGCAAAAATCCCAAACACAGTTTGCAGTTGACAGAGAGCCCTGATGGCATGACATTTGCCGTTTGCCAAAGAATTGATAAATAAAGTACCAATCAAATACTTCGAGGCAAAAGAGATAAATGATTTGACCGTCTCTCATTTTGATCTCACAAAAAATAGGCCGACCTTCCTACTCATCCCCAAGGCAAGTTAACGACAAAAACCAACTTGGCATGGCTGTCCAAATATGTATGAGGTTTCTGCTCAAAACCAACCAACAGCAGGAATCTATCTGCCTGTTCAGAATAATGTCTGGGCAACAGAATGTCGAGTTTTCAGTAAAAACGTGAAGCAGCGGTGGGTGAGATGCTAACTCACTGACGCGAGGTCGCTAAATGAGTTGCAACGGCATGTGGTGTCTCCAGAGAAGTGTTGGATTGGATTGGATTTGCCTTTATTAGTCTCGCAGTGGAGAAATTGACATTTCACAGCATATTATTATTATTGTTATTATTATTATTGTTATTATTATTATTATTATTATTATTATTATTATTATTAGTTGGGTATCAACTAAGCGGCCATTGAATTTATGGTGGTACAAAGATTCTAAAGAATAACTTTCTACAGGAAGTTCTCATGTCTGTTGCGCATTTCTCTGTAGTGCTGACAGCTCGGTGGATTATGTCTGAGTCTGCCGGGTCCATAACTGTCAGAACATACTGTGACGTGAGGAGCAGGATGTGATGGACCCAGAAGCTGAGAGGGCAGATGTAGAAGTGGCAAAACAAAAAGTATTTTTATATTTATAAAAATACAAGAAACAACAGGAAGAAAGCCTGGATGAAACGAGGCATGGAAGTTAATTTGACATTATGACATGTCATTGAGAAACTCAAGTTGAAAGAATGCAAGACAATGGGCCACGCCCAATGGTGTTTGACGAAATAAGGACTATAGCAAATGCAACATGAATGTACCCAAACAGTCACAATGATTGTATCGATATGATTTATGTTGTTTTCATTGGTTCTAAATGAAAGTATTCAGCATATTCTATGCACCATTAAAGAGACATCAAGCTTATGAATTTGAGTTGCTTGCTTAAGCTGGGAGAAACACAGATGTCTTATTTTTGTTTTAGCTCAACTCAATTTATTAGTTTTATTAGATTATTTGAATTAAATAATTAATTTAAAATGTAACGATTTAAATTAAATAATTGAATTAATATTAAATGATTAGTTTATTGAAGCCATAGCGCTCTCACAGCGAAAACCCATTTTGCTCAGTTTGGGTAAATGAGAAAGGAAAAAAAAGCAAATGGTAATGTAGAGCAGTTTTACAATCACATTAATCGGCAGACTGTATGATTAAACGAAGTGACTGATGGGATAGTGGTTCAATTGCCTGAGTTTAATACAAGTGGTGTGGGTTCAGTCATGACTGGTGAACAGTTCAAGATGAAGTCGGCCTTTTTGTCCAAAGTCAGCTGATTAAGACTTCAGCATCCTGCCACCTTGAATAGAATAAATGGGATTGGAAATGGATGGTTGGATCATGCAAAAACTATATTTCTCCAATTTTGGCAATCAATGCGTTATTTTCTTGATGGAATTTGAAGGGTTCGTTAAAATGTGGGTGCTGAATATATAACTCATATTTACATCTTACAGTATTATAAAACTGTGGAATTAACATAATGGTACTCAGATGAGCATACAAAATAAACGTTTGAATCTGTACCATACGTTCTGACAGCATGGTACCAATGTTACTGATGTAATACCATTGAATGCCTAGACACAGGACCAAAAATTGGCTCCCAAACTAAAAAGCCGTCAATTATGGCAACCTAAATGTCAAACAGCCTCAGAGACTTTATGTGGACACATGGCAGAGGCAACAGAGGAACAAAGCGATAAATAAAGAACAAAACCTGGAAGCATAGAACAGATATTGAGACAGATGGTGGAGATTGTTCTGTTATGATGTGCAGTGTGAGTTTGCTGGCTGAACATTTGAGCTGGTGTGAAACGAGAGTGATTTTAATGAGTTTTGTCTTGTGTGGCTCACCAAGGCCAGGAAGCACCTCTAGACCTACTGGCTACCATCAACTGCTTTCATAACAGATCAGAGAAAGGGCAAATAAGCAGTGCACTGGTTTATTTGTAAACTACAGATAAGGTTCTCTCACCACACAATGCAATACGTACAGTATCTGCCGCCGTCATAGTTTGTTGTTCTCTGCATCAAAACCATTTGGGATTTTAACCACTCATACAAGTTTTCAATCCTTTTCATATAAAATACAAGTACTGTAATATTTTTACAGCACGCAAATGTGAGGTTGATGAGAAAAAAAAAACTTCCATGTATAATCAGTTTAACTGTGTGTGTGTGTGTGTGTGTGTGTGTGTGTGTGTGTGCGTGTGCGCGCATGTGTGTATGTGTGCGTGCATGCGTGTGTGTGTGTGAATATGTGTGTGTGTGTGTGTGTGTGTGTGTGGTTGTGTGTGTGTGGTGGTCGGTCTTCCTTTTGCTATTTTCCTGCACTTTGCACAGGAAGAAATGTCTCAATTGGCAAATTGTGCTGTGGATGGAAAGTAGAGTCTCTGAATCAATCGTAGCGGCATTCCCCATTTGAATTAAATCCCAAAAATTTCGCGTGCATGCAGTTTGTCATTGCAGATGGAGAAACACTCGCGAGTGTGAGTTTATACTGGTAAAGTGAAAAACCTCCCCTTGATATATCCTTGTAACCCTATCAAGTGTGAGGGTGCAACAGCTTGATGTGGGGATGTTCATCACAAGCCCAAACACATGTATAACTATAAGGTGCACCGGAGTGTAAGGTGCACCCCCAATGAATGGTGTATTTTCAAACTTTTTCCATTTATAAGGTGCACCAGTCTATAAGGTTCAGCTTCAATGAATGAAATGACGTTTTCCAAATACAATATAGAAATATATAAAAGTTGTCCAAATATAAGGCACACCACATTGTAAGGTGCTACAGAAGAGGTCGGGGTTACACACTACTTCTACAGGGAGAAATGGAGTCTGCTGAGAGTGGCTGCTGAGAGTCGTTGCAAGACCTGTTATGGCTCAATACTACTTCACATATAAGGTGCACCTGCGTATAAGGTGCAGGGACATGTTTGGAAGAAAATAAAGGCTTTTTCGTGAGCCTTATACACCAGAAAATACGGCAATCGAAATGATAATGCAACTGTTTTTTTATAGAAAGAGTATGGTCGTCTGCCAATGAAAATGGGGTAAAAAATGTTCAACGTTCACCTCAATTTATTACACCAAACCGTTTTTCGTGAAGATGGACACCATCAAAAGAATATGCATTACCTCCACGGAATTCTGAGCCTCACTCATCTTAGCCACTGTTGTTTGGAATTCTCCAATGAAGTCATGGCCTCCATCGTTATCATAGTCATAACACAAAACCTGTCAGACAAATAATACATAAGCGATTCATGGTAAATGAGCTAATACTACCTTGGGTACTCAACGCGCTTTATGCTGTTAGCTCATTGACCAACTGATGACACAGCATCAGGAGCGACACAGCATCAGGAGCGACATCAGTATATTGCTCAAAGCAACCTCAACATGGTTCCAATAGCCAGACTATGTGGATGTTGTTTCCCAACCTCTGGGATGGGAAACAACCTCTGTACCACTGTGCCATGCCACTCCCATGCAGAGTTGGCTAGTTTGCAGTTGAGCTAAAAAATTAACAGTATGTCCATAGTATTCGCTTGCATTATGAAAAGTCAATGAATACATTGTACATTTCCATTTCTCCTGGTTTTGGCATTTAGATGTGAATTATAGTCCAAAAGTTCAAGGAGAAAAACACGTGGCTGCAGCTTTGCACTACATGAAACTGACCTTGATATTTCTGTTCACATCTCCATTACACAGAGAAACAAGAGGCACAGTAAACTGTTTCCAAGAGGGGTCTAAGGTGTTCTTTATAACCTAGGGTGACACAAAGATAAACAAGTAAGATTCAATTTATTAAGCCACAGAGACCCAGACCTAATATCAAGTCGCATCCAGAACAAATAAATAATTAAGTATATAAGTGAAAATGTTGGACTCACCTCTGTCCTGTGCACCAGCATCCATTTATCATCTTCTCCCTGTTTGTGAAATTCCAGATAGGGGTCTGACTTTCCAAAGAAGTCCTACAAAAAGAACAAAAACGCAATGTGATGCTGTTGTTTTATTCAACACTCTATATATGTCGACTAGTAGATGTGTTTTGGGGTGCAAAACTCAGGTCATCATTTTATGCCGCTCTGCATGCATTTGTGAATTTGGCAGACCGGTTGTCATAAAGATGGGCATGCCAAAGCAGCATAAAGAGTGTGCTGAAGATGCGGCAGGCAGCGATAATTTGGTGGCGGAAAGTCCATCTAAATTTACTCTTGCTCAGAACTTATCTAAGGGTAGACAGCTGGCCCAATACAATTTTGGTGATGGGGACATTCATATTGTGAATTTATTTGATTGGGACAAATACGGGAAGACAAATATGGAGCTCTACAGATGTGAATTTCTGAGCTGCAGAAATACAGGTAACATCCGACTGACTTATGACTGGGTTCCGTTCCGACAGATGGTCGTAAGTCAAAAACCATTCAAAATGTTGAATAGAGACTCTGTGCTAAATGACTTGCAAACGACCTGATTTGGACGCCACGGGGGCGTGTGTGGGTCTTGGTCACTGCTGTTCTACTGGTTACCTACTCCCCGTTCTTACCCCTCTCTCTACGCCGACGCACGGCCCGACCCCGCGGCCGTGACACGCCCTACCCGCCACTTCGCCCCAAAGCAGAATGAACTGTCTCAAAGAGACGCCGTCATCGCTGCCGGCCAAGGGCCTGACGCGGGCCGCGGCCTGCGTCGGTGGTCACTCCCCTTACGGTGCGATCACACAGTCGATTGCTGTGCGAGAGTGAGGTGCTGGCTGGCTATCCAAAATTGTCAGACACGTTGCCAGGCTGCTAGCGTGTTGCGGTGCCAAGCATTGAATTAACATTTTTAAAAATAGGGTCTGGCAGTCGTGGTCGTAAGTACGGGTGGGCGTAAGACGCGCCGATCGTAAGTCAGAGGTTACCTGTAAAGTACCGCTAATTGAAAGCATTACAATTATTATTATTATTATTATTATTATTACAGTAATATAGATTTTAAAATATGCAACGGGTGGCACACGAACGATCAAAGTAGCAGGGTAGATGTGTTCGCCGGCATGTCAAGACCCGAGTACTATGATACAGCATTTCAAGGGAATGATAAGAGCTACTTTGACTGGTCACAAATTAAGCTGGCTGTTACCGCTCCCACAGCATCATACTCCTTGCTCTTGATCATCCGCCAGTGTGTTCTCATCTGTGAAACTATCAGACTTTCCTATCTGCTTTTGTGGAGTTACACGTGCCATGCAAGACGTATGCCGTTCATGACAAAAAATGAATTAAAAAAAGATTCCCGTTGGGCCTTTTTGGGGTGAATGGGTGGAATAAAACCAAGGACATGGGAGGCGTTTGATAAGACCATGGAAAACAGTTTTGAGGAAATGCTGGTCCACCATTGAGCATTTCAAGAGGGCTAAGCAGTGCTCCATCATTATTGTATTATTGAGTGGGGAAGGAGTTCTATATCATCTGCAAGGTTTTTGAGGGTGCATGGGAGTTCACCCAAGATGCATGAAGCAGCTCCATGTGTTTTGTAGACGGGGAGAAATCATGGGTTGTTCGGCGGAGATGCTTTAGGAGTACGGTGTATCAAACCCCCCGACATGGGTTGTTCAGTCGATGGGAGTAAGTCAAACTCCATGGAATCCAGTCACCCATTTTTTAATGTGCTTATCCTCAAAAGGGTTGTGTGCATGCTATAGCCCATGGGTGCTCATACTTTTCCAGCATAGGAGCTACTTTTCGAATGACCAAGTCAAAATGATCTACCCATTATATTTATAGAGAAATAAATTGAGAATTCTTGCAACTTATGTTGATGTGTAACCACATGTGTTGCATTCCCTGAGTTCACTCTGATGACTGGCAGACGAGACAAACGTACTTTGAAAATGTCATTGTGGAGTTTAAAAAAACTCCTCCTATTCCGTATGAAAGTGATACTTTTTTCTTCTTACTTGGTCCAGCTCCCCCACTCATTTTTATCCGCTGTCTTATGTTTAAGAGGAAAAAAACGAGGAAAAATTAGGATATAAGTAACGACCAGCCTGTTCGCTTTGCAACTCTCAGGGGCATTGTTTGAGCACGCACAGTGTACCTAATAATGAAATGTCATATGACTGTTTGTCCGGTGTATCAATCAAGTGAAGGGATGGCTGATAGGCTGATGTCTAGTTTTTATTCCAAACAACTCAACTTGATTTGCATAGCATCAGTTCATGATAATGTCACATCAGCTTGTCATGTGATCTATCAATTGTACCTTGGAGATCGACTGGTCTATCACGATCGATGTATAGATCACCCCCGCTGTAGCCTATGCCAGCTGTCACTCGGCGTTTTGCAACTATCACGATCACATGAGAATCAGCAATTCCAAAAAAAGAGATCATGGTCCTCAGTTGTAAAAGGGTGGGGTGCCCTCTCCATGTTCAATATTAACTCTTGCCCCAAGGGGGGTGTTAGAACGATTTTAGATGCACATCCTTAAACATACAATGTTACTTATTTTCTACTCATTTGTATTTGTCTAATTAGTCTATGTTGTTACTTTATACACACACACACACACACACACATATTATTTGTAGTGTGTACTGTTATTCAACCATTCTTATTTCAGTCTGAGATCAACTTTCATTCTCTTTGTCTCTGGCCTCCTCAACCGACTGACCAATGTCTCTGCTATCTACAAGATAAAAATAATCTTTTTTTGTTTAACACCTTGGTTCCTGTTGATTTTACTACTATCGTCTAACACAGTGAAGAGCCATAAACCAGAGAGAATCATCATTTTTAACCCATCAGGGAGGAGTTCGATGGGTTAGATTGTTTCCCAGGATGCCTACTTGGTGAAGTGGTTTGTATTTGTCCTACTGGGTGGAGGATACCACACACATTGGTGAGACTATCACTCAGTTGGCTAGAGAATGCCTTGGGATTCCTTTGGAAGTGCTGGACAAAATGGGTGTGGCCGGGGTTGAGGGCTTCCCTACTCAAAAAGCTGCCTTTGTGGGCCAACCCTGAATACAGTAAAGAAAATGGATGAATGGATGGTGTTGTATCAACCATAACATTTAGTAAAGTATATAAAGATATCCATTCTGTAAGTCTGCCGTTTCTTGACTCGAGAAATCCACAGCAGTGCTCAGGTGGTAATCTTGTATTCTACAATGACTACCCGAAATATCTCTAAATCGGTCCACTTGGAGGGGGAGGGAGGCGTTCAGTATTCACCTGTAAATTCAATTCAAAATTAGAATCTTTGCCTTTCCATCCATTCCACTTCATCCATTCGTAAACGCTGATGTGTGGGCCATATTCTCCCCATTCACTGAACCCTTTAGCCTCATGATGATAATGTTTGGATTAGTGTGGAGAGAAACACCTACCTTCTTGTCCAGTTTACGCCCACTCAGAGTCAAAGTGATGATTCTGTTGTCAGACAGCTCCTGTGCTGTGATCTATTAGAAAATTACAGCATAACATAAACAGAAGGCAATTCCAGATAAAGTCATGTCATGAAAATAATCCAAAGGAAGGACAAAGCTACATTGAAAACAAATTATAGGTTCTTACAGTAATTGATCCTTTACCAGCGGGCTTCCCATTGGCCAAGATCAACGGTCGGTGAAGTTTCTTATTGGACACAATCTAACAAAATGTAAGCGACACACATTCCACGAATTAAGACAGAATAATGTGATATTTGAAATGAGCTAATGAATTGAAATGATTCCATACAACTCCAAGCGTGCAGACGTATTCTCCCAAGAAATCGTGTTCATAGAGCTGTGTTGCACACTTGTCTTCATCAAACATGGCAAAGCGAAGCTTCTGAATCTCTTCAAAATGGTAGTCCACCTGGAATTTCACTCCAAAAACTGGGTTCAAGTTATTAACAGCGGTTTCAGTCCGGCCAAGCTGAAACACACAAAGAGATGAAAAAGCTTTTTACTTTCAACATGTTTGGCACTCTTGATTTAAAATAGCGAACTAATACAGGCATATGAGGAAACAAGTATGAAGTAATAACGAGGCAAACAATACCAAGGATAAAAAAGAATACATTTTCTAATCCAGTAAATTGTTTGCCATGTAATAATACTGTATGAAATGGAATTGTTGATTCATAATATTTTAATTAAACATAGAAATAAGAACGTCTGTGTAAGCTCTCAGTCGTACAGGAGTGGTCCATCGATGAGAAGGTTTCTTCAGCCGTCATCTGTACAAAAGTGAAGGTTTCGGACGTTTCGCCTCCTATCCAAGAGGCTTCGTCAGCGAACTAAAGTCTGACTGGTCGTATCGGCCCCATTTATATATCCCTAATGTCCAGACCTGGTGGCGCCGGACACAGCTATGATAGGTTCCTACTCTCAGGTTGGGGGGGCGCGGGACCCCCCCCCTTGTGGCCCCACTGATTGTTCCTACATTCCTGACTAACGATTGGCCTATTACACCCACTCCCCCCGGTATCACCTCATCAGCATAACGACCCTCATCAGCATTGCGAAAGTTGCCTAACCTGTTTTGCCTGAGCAGGCTATTGTATGAACGATCCAAATTGAACCTCACACCACCAGACCGGTTTAATGAAGGATTTTGTTGTTTTATAAGAATCGCCTCTTTCACCCCCCTTTCAAACCATCTATGTTCTTTCGCTAAGATTTTAACCTCATTGTCGTCAAATGAGTGGTTGCTAGCTTTTAGGTGCAAATGTACTGCCGATTGAGGCCCACTAGTATTATCCCTGCGATGTTGATAAAGTCTTTTTTTGAGAATTTGTTGAGTCTCCCCAATGTACTGCTCTTTACAATTTTCATTCTTACAATGTATGGAATAAACTACATTACTTTGTTTTTCATTTGGTAGCCTATCTTTTGGATGCACTAATTTTTGCCTTAACGTGTTTATCGGTTTGAAATAAGTAGGAATTTTATGTTGCCAAAGGACTCTTTGTAATTTTTCAGAAACTCCTGCAATGTACGGTACTGCTACTCCTCTCCTTTTAGAATCTTGAGAATTATTGGTTTCGTTCGCTATTCTTTCTTTCTGACATTTGTTGAATGACCACTGAGGGTACCCACAGTTAGTGAGTGCTCTCCTGATATGTTTTGACTCCTTTTCTCTACCTTCAGTGCTAGTTGGTATTAGTTTAGCCCTATGCTGGAGGGTTCTGATAACTCCTAGTTTATGTTGTAAAGGGTGGTTAGAGTCAAAAAGTAAGTATTGGTCAGTGTGCGTAGCCTTCCTAAAGACTTTAGGAAGTCTTTAGGAAGGCTACGCATAACATAAACTAGGAGTTATCAGAACCCTCCAGCATAGGGCTAAACTAATACCAACTAGCACTGAAGGTAGAGAAAAGGAGTCAAAACATATCAGGAGAGCACTCACTAACTGTGGGTACCCTCAGTGGTCATTCAACAAATGTCAGAAAGAAAGAATAGCGAACGAAACCAATAATTCTCAAGATTCTAAAAGGAGAGGAGTAGCAGTACCGTACATTGCAGGAGTTTCTGAAAAATTACAAAGAGTCCTTTGGCAACATAAAATTCCTACTTATTTCAAACCGATAAACACGTTAAGGCAAAAATTAGTGCATCCAAAAGATAGGCTACCAAATGAAAAACAAAGTAATGTAGTTTATTCCATACATTGTAAGAATGAAAATTGTAAAGAGCAGTACATTGGGGAGACTCAACAAATTCTCAAAAAAAGACTTTATCAACATCGCAGGGATAATACTAGTGGGCCTCAATCGGCAGTACATTTGCACCTAAAAGCTAGCAACCACTCATTTGACGACAATGAGGTTAAAATCTTAGCGAAAGAACATAGATGGTTTGAAAGGGGGGTGAAAGAGGCGATTCTTATAAAACAACAAAATCCTTCATTAAACCGGTCTGGTGGTGTGAGGTTCAATTTGGATCGTTCATACAATAGCCTGCTCAGGCAAAACAGGTTAGGCAACTTTCGCAATGCTGATGAGGGTCGTTATGCTGATGAGGTGATACCGGGGGGAGTGGGTGTAATAGGCCAATCGTTAGTCAGGAATGTAGGAACAATCAGTGGGGCCACAAGGGGGGGGTCCCGCGCCCCCCCAACCTGAGAGTAGGAACCTATCATAGCTGTGTCCGGCGCCACCAGGTCTGGACATTAGGGATATATAAATGGGGCCGATACGACCAGTCAGACTTTAGTTCGCTGACGAAGCCTCTTGGATAGGAGGCGAAACGTCCGAAACCTTCACTTTTGTACAGATGACGGCTGAAGAAACCTTCTCATAGAAATAAGAAAGCGCATCCAATAATGTGTGTATATTGTGGAAACAATTGGTTATTCTGTTTGCTTCTAGTGTATAGTGATGCCGTTTTACAGTAAACAAAGGATAAATTGAAGCTTTTATGATCTTGAGGGAAATTACTTCAGCCTATATGAGTACACAGACTGTGCACATGCTCCAGGGTGGGTGGGTTTACAGATGGACAGATGGACGGATGGACGGATAGATAGATAGATAGATAGATAGATAGATAGATAGATAGATAGATAGATAGATAGATAGATAGATAGATAGATAGATAGATAGATAGATAGATAGATGGATAGGTGGGTGGATGGGTAGGAGAGATAGATAGATAGATAGATAGATAGATAGATAGATAGATAGATAGATAGATAGATAGATAGATAGATAGATAGATAGATAGATAGATAGATAGATAGATAGATAGATAGATAGATAGATAGATAGATAGATGGATGGGTAGGTGGGTGGATGGGTAGGAGGGATAGATAGATAGATAGATAGATAGATAGATAGATAGATAGATAGATAGATAGATAGATAGATAGATAGATAGATAGATAGATAGATAGATAGATGGATGGGTAGGTGGGTGGATGGGTAGGAGGGATAGATAGATAGATAGATAGATAGATAGATAGATAGATAGATAGATAGATAGATAGATAGATAGATAGATAGATAGATAGATAGATAGATAGATAGATAGATAGATAGATAGATGGGTGTGTGGGTGGATGGGTAGAGGGATAAATGTATAGAATACAAGAAATATACAAAAATAAAGATAATCAAAGCCTGTTGATTCCAAAATATTTCTATCCTAATTTAAAGAACATAATGCAATGAGATACTGTATATCGTGTTTTTTTTTTTTTTTGCTTTAGTTTGAAAATCAAGCCCTGTGTGTTCCGCTTGTCTCTCGCCACTGCACTCTATAGTTAATGTCTGCTTCACCGCAGTCATCACCTCACAATTTCTTGCTTTCGGGCTTGCTTTCACAGTTTTAGCTTTTCATGTCCCCTCTATTTCCCCAATGGACTGAGCATCCACTTCTCTCCATCTCACAGAACAAGGACAGAAGAAGGAGAAGCCATAAGAAAGAAGGCAAATAAGGGGGAAAAACAATTGTAGAAAGAAATGGTGACAACAAAAGACAACCGGGGGATTAGAGAATGTGAAATGCTGCATATGCTAAACTGTGAGCACTGTGGATAACAGCCGAGAGAAGGTTTTGTACTACATTTCAGGAGCTTATTTAGTTTCTCTATCTGTTACTATAGCAACCAATGGCAATTTCACATCACTGCCACATGCCTCGCTGACCGTAAGATAGCTACTACAAAGGTCTCGCCTACACAAAAGCAGGCACACGGAGAGACAAATACACAAAACCTCGTATGTCCTGTTTCCAACAGACATCATATACTGTACAGCAAAATTATTCATGCATGGGCGCAGATTTAATCAAGGTTTTCTTCCACATATTAAAGGTAATAACTGTAATTGACATGCAAGCATTGGTCAACTGGTTAGCACATCTACCTTGCTTATTTTTTTTAAATAATCCCAACTTTAAAAAAAAAAGGTTTACATCCCAATGATCCTATTGTGTGCAAGAACTTGACCCAAAAAAGGGTTTATTCAACACACCATTGTTTTCACTGGAATCCATGAGACATGCTAATTTAGAAAATTTATTCACACTGTTCTGTATTTCTTTTGCATGTTATTCTATACATTATTTTATTGGATAATTGTATGCATTTGCTTGATATGTTTTTGCGCCCCATTTAATTTTACCAATTTTTACAAACTGGTATCGTGGTGCATTTGCCTAATTTGTGTCCAGACTGTGTGTTCATGGTGTGAATGTGAGTGTGAATAGTTGTCTGCTTCTGTGTGGCCTATGATTGACTGGCAACCGATAAGTCTGCCTTTTTGTATTCTGACATATTCCTAAAACGTCTGAGGTTAATTGAGGTAAATTTTTGTCTTAAATATAATCAACTGTGTGAATTGACAGTAGATATGTATTAAAATGATCTTGGAAGTGACATTTTCAACTATTAGTTTAAAACACACTGTGCCTTAAAGGACAAGTTGTGTCCATCATTTGTAAAAATCACTTCAAATGACTTCTACTGAGCATATTTTACAAAGATTCCCCCGCATATAGCTATATTTTACGTTTTAAGACTCACGCTGAATATTCAGGAAGTCTAGTTTTCGAGTTAATGACGATTCCCTACGTGACGTTTACATTTGGAACGCCCCTGACCGAGAAAGCGACACACAATGCATTTTGCGGTACTTTGTTTGGTCTGAAAAGTTCGTGTTGATGGCGAAATTAGAAGGAAAACACATAAATAACGTGATGGGGAATCGTTGTGTGTTGCACCAAGACTACTATTTGATATTTGCTGACACAAATTCCCAGCAGACAAATCAGCCCATTTCCAACGGAGTGTGGGCGCCATCTTGTGCATTTTCTGGGACGCTACATTGCTGTCATTGACGGCTCGAATTGATATGGGAGGACTCCTATAATCGATTGCAAACATTTATGCTTTCCTCTTCAGAACTATTTGAATCATATTCATAACAGGATAAGTAACAACAAAGCATCTTCTCCGAATCTGAACTCCGCGGGCCCATTGTTTTGTTTCTTGAGCAAGGCAAGACGACTTGGCGTGACGTCACGAACTGGGGGCGGGACTTTCTGAAAATCCACAGTTTCGAGCTCATTTGTGGCAGATTTTGGACACTAAATTATTTTTATTGGTGTTTTGCATTTGAATAAAAATATCAGCCTGTGTGTTTTGGGTATTTTAGACGCTATAAAACGTTTTCATGATGTCAGTTCAGAAACAAAAAAAGGTGTTGGTTGTCCTTTAACAATAGTAGTTGTGACAATTGGACAATAGAGATGAATTTGTGACTAAGTTTTGCTGTCAATTAATTGCCGTTCACATAGCCCGTCACTCATCACAGCCTTATGGGCACACCAAGAAGCGAGGACCCATGAGGAATATTTCTCATTGACAGTTAAGCGTTTCACCATTTTTAGATTTTTAATTGACTCTTCGGTACATAACAAAAAATGCAACACCAGTAATATTCACTGTTTTGCAAGACTCAATCATGAATAGGTCACAAAGAAAATGTGCTTTGGCACAGCGCTATCTTAGACTGACTTGTTTCTTGTTCAATAATGTGGTAGTCAAAATCACACCAATCAAGACAGACTGTTATACTCTGCTCTGTTTGTGGTTCAGGTTTGTCCTGAGCTGTTCCTGTCGTTGCTCTCGGATAATTCGCCTAGCTCATTAGGGCAAATATAGCGATTTGCCCTAACACTCGCAACTCAGGTTTCAAGTGTTCTATATCTTGACGATCTTGACTTCGTTTCGTAGCACTCCTGTTGACGTTTTATATTCTCGGTTGATATTTCTTTATTTATTTATTTAGGGCGGCCCGGTAGTCGAGTGGTTAGCACACCGGCTTCACAGTGCAGAGGTCGCCGGTTCGCATCCCGGTCCGGCCTCCCTGTGTGGAGTTTGCATGTTCTCCCCGGACCCGCGTGGGTTTTCTCCAGGTCCTCCGGTTTCCTCCCACACTCCAAAAACATGCATGGCAGGCAGATTGACCGCTCCAAATTGTCCCTGGGTGTGAGTGTGAGAGTGACTGTTGTATGTCTTTGTGTGCCCTGCGATTGGCTGGCAACCAATTCAGGGTGTCCCCCGCCTCGTGCCCGAAGACAGCTGAGATAGGCTCCAGCAACCCCCGCGACCCTAATGAGGAATAAGCGGTACGGAAAATGAGATGAGATCAGGATCAGAATCAGAATCATCTTTATTGCGAAGTATGTAGGACACACAAGGAATTTGTTTCCGGTAGAACACGCTGCACTAGTATCGTTGTCAAAAAAAACTGCTAAGTGGCACTATACAGTTCCATTTTGGCTACTGTTGAAATTTATTTATTTATTTATTTATTTATTTGGGATGTTTCATTTTCATTTCTCATAATTGGCCTCCCATAATTAGCCTTCTTTGTCTTTTTATGGGGACGCCCGAGTGGTTAGTACGCCTATTTCACAGTGCAGAGGTCATGAGTTCATTGAGTTCATATCCCGCCCTGGGATAGGCTCCTAGCGCAACCCTAATGAGGATAAAGCGGTCTGGAAAATGGTTGAATGAATGGCTTTTTATGACAACTGACTTTTCGTTGTTTATTCACCCTTTTCTTTTGCAAGCCACGTATGCTTCTCTCTAGTTCTACTTGCACTGTTATTTCTCGGGAACTTCGTTTCTGGAATAAAACCTTTTGCGTTAAATCTTTACTTATTTCTACATTTGCGGGATCAACTTTACCACAGAGGTAACCTGAACTTCACAACGACACTGTCAAGACAAGAATATTCACACCAAAAATAGACCAAGATTTCTGAAGGTTGAGACAGAGACAATACCAAGACTGTTTATATCAAAGAAAAAACGCAGAACAAAAAACAAAATAACCACATACCAGTACTTTTTTCATTAAGTTTGCAATGAAAACTAAATCTGGTCTTAGTTTTTAAATGGTCAGCATACAATGTGAGTATATCAGTTTATATCTTGATGATTTCAGTATTTGCGTTTGGTGTACCGTGAGATGAACTCAGCTAGTGTTATGGAATGCTGCACAACAGTATCCCCCCTCAACCCATTTCTGTCAGCACTCTGTCTTACCTCTACCCAGTTCCCATCCACTTCATGGAAGAGAACGCAGAACGGATCCGACTTGGAGGCTACATCACGATCCAGAAGATTGGTGGCAGTAACAGAAAGCTCCACCCGCGTAACACAGTGTTGAGGTCCTACACCACGTGTCTGGCCATCAATGGCGGAGCTCAGGGTGTCGGCCATGATCCAATGTTACAAATCGTTACCCTGAAGATGAGAAGAAGAAATAGTCGTTGTAATGTAGGGAATGATGTATGAATTTAAAATAGAAGTGTCTATTATTACATTAATTGCGATTAAACAATTAATTACAGCCCATTTGGTGCATTTTTTGCATTAATCTCAATATTATTCTCTGCTTTTATTACTTCTGTAAGTGGGTTGCCTTTTCTAATAGCATGTTTTATGTGATGGTTTCCTATGTTCGAGTTGTTGAGGGTGCGGAAACAACTATCAGTTACAGCCGGAAGTGGGCATTGATTGGCAGCTATTATATTGGGGCTTGTTTAGCCGAAGTTGAGAGTCTTGCAATGGAGTTGGGCGACCTTAGTAAGCAGCGATGAGGAATGAAGAGGTGAAAATGCAGCAGGATGTGACATTTTGGCAATCGTTCATCTTTAATGCTAAACAGCTAAAAACGTTGTCATAAGATGTCAACCCTTTTTCTGTACATTTCCAATCAAAAATTTTCCATTCAACATTGTTTTTTTCTCCCCCTCAAAAAAATCAGAAGCATTCGATGAACTATTGATGAACCAGTGTTCTGAAATAACTCACAGTGAGTGAAGAGAATAGTTGGAGTGTTTGTTGTGTTTTCCTTTCCATATGATCAGGAGATGGTTTATCAACAACAAATTACAGTGTATCCAGGCAAATGTGCTTAATATCTCCGAAATCATTCATTTTCAGAAGACCTAAAAATGTCACATTTGTTCAATCATGAACTTTTTTTTCATCATCAAAGATGGGGAGGTGGGTCGTCCTTAGTTTTTGAACATAAGAGGATTTTCAATTCATTGGCAGCAGGCCAATTCCTGGAATTTCATTACTTTCATTCCTTTCATCACTTTGCTGCTGTGAAATGTAAATTTCTCCACTGTGAGACTAATAAAGGCATATCCAATCCAATCCAGGCATGTTTATCCATTGGTGTTTTTACTTTTGTGGCGACCACATAACTTGGGGAAACAACATGTGCCGCTGCCTGTGAAACAGATCACGATCACTTAGCTAAAAGGCACCCCGTTGTCTAATAAGTGTATTTGAAGGGATGTGAAAAACTCCAGTTGTCATTTGTTAGAAGCCAAAAGGGAACACTTGTCAAACGTTATTCATTATCAAACCTTATTAAACTGATTCTGAAACTACTGATTCTGTCCTTGGAACCAATCAAGCTATTTGCACAGACATTTCTCCTAAAATGTGGAACAGTTTTCTGCAATTTTCAAACACCACAGTGAACCTCTTTCTGTACAAGTTACTTTTTCTCTGGTGATAAATTCCATTGAAGCAGCTTGCTTTTCAGGAATGTGCTTCAGCAAATAAAGGCATCAGGCTCCCTTGACGACTGGGTTCCGCCCCACTTCTTTCAGGTGCGTTTTTGAAGTTCTGGTGAATAGGTTTCAGCCTTGATAAATTGAAGTTGATCTTCTGGTGTAAACCCTCAACATTTTAAACATGAATGTAGTGTAACCACTGTTTTAGATACATGGCTTTAATCAAGGAAGGCTGTCTAATTTTACATCCATTTCCAACATGCCTTTTATTTCTAAAATTCTGGAAAAAGTGTTGCACACTCGGTGAAAGTCGACCAACGCATTGCACACTACAGGAAGGTTTGATCTTCGCACACAGTGAAACTTCTCTACAACAAAACCTACATGTCCAAAAATAATCCCAAGTGTGAAAAAAATTCAAAGTCATTCCCTGTTTTCTGCTTCCCTCTACAATGAAAAGTAGCTCTGTTGTATAATACAAAATCATTTTCTTCACCGTTGCCTCGCAATGACGTTGACTACAATGAAAACAAGCCTTCTGCAAAGGTCGAATCCAACCTCAGACTGTCATAGCGACTCCTACTGCTTAGCTAGGAAATACCGCAATACAGCAAAACCACCGCACTTGGTTCATGCAGTAGTCAGGGAAGTACTATTTGTTATTGTGAGCATGGGTCTGTGTAAGCTTTCAGTCGTACAGGAGTGGTCCATCGATGAAAAGGTTTCTTTAGCCGTCATCTGTACTTCTTTGAAGGTGTCGGACGTTTCGCTTCCTATCCAAGAAACTTCGTCAGCAAACTAAAGTCTTAATGGTAGTGTAGTAGTGTATATATATATATATATATATATATATATATATATATATATATATATATATATATATATATATATATATATATATATAGGGCCGCATGAAGTAATCCTCTGCTCCCCCCTACCTGAGAGCAGGGACCTATCATAGCAAAGTCCGGCACCGCCACGTCTGGACAGTATATATATATACACAGTAAAGTCTCGTTATATCGATATCGGATATATCGATAGTCCCGGTTATATTGATACTATTTCTATGCACGCACGGAGAAAATTACATGCAAACAGGGTCGGATATATCGATAGTCCCGGTTATATCGATATTTTTTCGGACTCCCTTGAATATCGATATAACGAGACTTTATATATATATATATATATATATATATATATATATATATATATATATATATATATATATATATATATATATATATATATATATATATATATATATATATAAGAAGGGCTGAGAAGGGCGCATTAAAATATCAGCCCTTCTCAGTAGTGCCAAACTACCTCCGTCCAACATAACATTAGAAGAGAGAAAGGCGTTAACTACTCTACAAAAAGACCAAAATATTACTATTTTCCCAGCGGACAAGGGCAGTTGCACAGTGCTTCTCAACACATTGGATTATGAACACAAAATAAATAGGTTAATCAGTGATTCTAACACTTGTGAGCAACTAAAAAGGGACCCTTCCAATAGATACAAGAAAGAAATGATAGACTGTCTCCAAAAGTTAGAGAAAGGAAAACATAGACAAACAGATGTATTTTAGATTATACCCGGGAGAGGCCACGCCATGCATCTATGGCCTGCCAAAAATACATAAACAAGGGTTCTCCCTCAGACCCATTGTTTGTAGCATTGACTCCTCTACATACAATGTAGCCAAATATTTAAAAACTATCTTAGCTCCGTTGGTTGGTAACACAGAATATCACGTAGAGAACACCACAGGGTTTGTAGAGAGGATCAAAGACCTCATATTGGAACCTGAGGAAACTTTGGCATCATACGATGTGACTTCTCTCTTTACATCTGTCCCAACCCCAGCAGCAGTCTCAGTGGTGAGAACGAGACTGCTGGCGGACGTTTCTCTGCATGAAAGAACCAAACTTAAAGCGGATCACATCTGCCAATTATTGTAAATCTGCCTTAATACTACGTATTTTCAATTTCGGGAGAAATTTTATAAACAAATTCATGGTTGTGCTATGGGCTCACCAGTTTCATCCATCGTGGCTAATCTGTACATGGAAGA
The DNA here is from genome assembly GCF_051943395.1 of Hippocampus bargibanti. Classification (NCBI taxonomy): domain Eukaryota; kingdom Metazoa; phylum Chordata; class Actinopteri; order Syngnathiformes; family Syngnathidae; genus Hippocampus; species Hippocampus bargibanti. The sequence goes on along the minus strand of NC_142738.1, from coordinate 25,547,913 downwards.
GATGGAGAAACAGGCCCTCACATCCTTCCCGGGGACAAAACCTCGACACTGGTTTAGATATGTGGACGATACTTTTGTCATAATTAAAAAACAAGAAATTCAATCCTTCACAGATCACCTCAACTCTGTAGACATCAACATTAAATTTACTCGTGAGGACATTAAAGAGAACCAACTAGCCTTCTTGGATTGTAAACTAATTATAAAAGAGGACAGAGCGCTAAAAACAGAAGTCTTTAGGAAGGCTACGCACACTGACCAATACTTACTTTTTGACTCTAACCACCCTTTACAACACAAACTAGGAGTTATCAGAACCCTCCAGCATAGGGCTAAACTAATACCAACTAGCATTGAAGGTAGAGAAAAGGAGTCAAAACATATCAGGAGAGCACTCACTAACTGTGGGTACCCTCAGTGGTCATTCAACAAATGTCAGAAAGAAAGAATAGGGTATGAAACAAAAAATTCTCAAGATACAAAAAGGAGAGGAGGAGCAGTACCTTACATTTGAAGCTTACTGCATTCCGAAACGCAATGTGACATTTGAAAGGCACAGATTCTTCACATGTGTACATGTTGGAGAAACTATTGACCGATATGCAAATGAGCTGACAAACAGATCAAAGACATTTGAGTTCGGTGGATTAACAGAATCACTGATCAAAGACAGAATAGTGTGTGACATTACAGACAATAAACTGAGAGAAAGGCTACTCAGAGAATCAGATCTGGACCTGGAAAAAGCCTTAGCACTGTGTAGAGCCACTGAGACTGTTAAATCACAGGCTAAAGAGTTGCTAAATGTGGCTAGCTGCGATGTGGATGCAGTGGAAAGAAATGCACACAGATTCAGCAAAAACAAGACTGCTGATATGAAAGCAAGAGTGAGACAACCCAACAAAAATAGGATATTCAAACAAAAATGTTGTACTTGGTGTGGTACGCAACATCCCCCAAAGCAGTGTCCAGCATATGGGAAAATATGTAAAAATTGCGACAAAGCAAATCACTTTGCTCGTTGCTCATTGTGCAACGGTTTAATGGGATGATCACATTCATGGGAAAATTCATACCCAACCTGTCAGAAAAGATGGCCCCACATAGACAACTAACTGAGAAGAAGATAGAATGGCATTGGAATCATGAGCATGAAAGAGCACTCGAAGGCTAAACTGGATGAAGAAGTCGAAGCTTACGTACACATGAACACCAGTGCATTGCCATTTGCAGATGCAAAGATGGAGATTATACGGATGGAAACAAACAAAGATGAGACACTGAATCAATTGAAAACAATCATCAAAAATGGATGGCCTGAAGTGAAACAAAATTGCTCACCAGACGCAGCAGAATATTGGAACTACAGGATGGAGTTATCTGTAGTGGACGACATCATATACAAAGGCAGTAAGATTGTCATTCCAAAGACTTTGGGAAGTGAAATGCTCAAAAAGATTCATGAAGGACATCTGGGAATTGAAAAGTGCAAGAAAAGAGCACGACAACTGATGTTCTGGCCTAGAATGAATCAAGACAACACAGATCAAGCGTTGAGATGTACAATTTGCTTCAAATATCAAGCAAATCAACCGGCAGAACCACTACACCCACACCAAGCACCAGAAAGACCATACCAGAAGGTGGGCCCTGACCTGTTTTCGTGTCAAGGTAAAGATTATCTTTTGGTCACAGACTACTACTCCTTGTATCCAGAGGTTTGCAGACTGCAAGCTACAACAGCAGATGCAGTGATAACATGCATGAAGGCCATATTTGCTAGAAACGGGATTGCAAACCAAGTGTTTTCTGATAACGGTCCACAATTCGCCAATGAGAAGTTCAGAAAATTTGCAAAGCAGTGGGACTTTAAACACATAACCTCAAGTCCACATTATCCACAATCCAATGGATTGGTGGAAAGTTCTGTCAAGATGTACAAAGCAACAGACAGTGGAATGGATTTCTACTAGAGCTTGCTGGTGTATAACACAACGCCGCTCGAGTGTGGTATGTCCCCGGCCCACCTACTCATGGGACGCGTGCTGAGATCCAACTTACCCATCCCAGAAAACCTGCTAAAGACAAAGGAAGGGGAGAAAATGAGGAAGATCAAAGAACAACAGAAACAAAAAAAAAGTTCTACCATGACCGAGGAACACGGAACCTACCTGAACTACACACCGGTACAAAGACAAAACAGACACATGGTCACAGAAAGGGACTGTTCTGCGTCAGGTCCAACCAAGGTCATACAACATTCAGACAGAGGAAGGTGCTGTTTTAAGAAGAAAACGCCGAGATCTTCTCAAAGAACCAACCATAGCAAATCAACGAACAGAGACTATAACAGACTGTTTTAACCCCTCTAATTCCAGGACATGCTATCCGCAAATCCTCAAGGAAAGTGAAACCACCTGAGAGACTGATTGAAACCATTTAACATGTTTTTCTAAGTGATCATGTGGTGAAAAAAATGATTGCATGTTTCATGTGAATGTTTCATTTATTATTGCAAAATTTTGAAAGACTTTATTCAACTTTAAATTTGCTAATTACCGACATGATCAAATTCACTACATTTGTTAAAAGTAAAGAATTCAATTAAGAAAAGGAGATGTAATGACATGAGCAAATCGTATTTGCATGTTCTACTAGTGATGCCTGGCTATAAACCAAAGGAGCATGCACGCTGCTGCAAGTCAGTCTGATGACAGCCTACGGGAGCCACACATGTCAATTGCCTTCTCCCTCCAACCAACAAAGCCGTCCTAATAAAGAACCTCAACTCTATCCATAAGTTGTATCATTTATCGAACCCGCTTACACAAAGCAACACACCGTTCGGGCCAGCTTTCGGGTTGCTAAGCTGATAGCAAGCAGCGGTAAGCCTTTCACGGATGGAGAGTTTTTTAAGAAATGTACGGATGCTGTCGCGGAGTAGTTGTGTCCCGAGAAGAAAGTTGCATATAATGCCGTAGGTCTGTCGGCGAGTACAATCACCAGACGCGGTGAAGAAATCGGGATGAATGTATATGCCCAGCTGCAGCAGAAGACGAAAGACTTTGACTTTTTTCATTAGCACTGGATGAGAGCTTCGGACGTGCAAGACACAGCGCAACTGCTCATTTTTATTCGTGGAGTTAGCGCAAACTTTGAGATATGCGAGGAGCTGGCAGCCCTCCAAAGTCTCAAAGGGACTACAACGGGAGAGGATATTTTTGACCAAGTGTACCAAACCATGGAGAAGTTCGACCTGAGTTACAGAACTGTGATGGTCTGAAAGACGCCTTCAAGCCCAACAGTCTCATTGACTTCTATGCCGCCCTCCCAAACGACACATATCCAAACTTCAAAAAACACGCAATGAAAATGTCCACAATTTTTGGCAGCACGTATATCTGCGAGAAAAGCTTTTCTGGCATGTGTGTGTGTGTGTGCATACGCGTGGGTCCATGTATGCATGCATGTGTGTGCGTGCCTGTGTGTGTGTGTGTGTGTGTGTGTGTGTGTGTGTGTGTGTGTGTGTGTGTGTGTGTGTGTGTGTGTACATGGGGACACAAGCCAGTGTCTTGTTGTGCCAGTCCCAAGCCTGGATAAATAATGATAATAATAAGAATAATAAGTGTTAGAACTAGTTACCATATTTTACGGATTATAAATCGCAGTTTTTTTCAGTTTGGTCGGGGGTGCGACTTATAAATCGGAGCGACTTATATATGCTTTTTTTTATTACTGTATATCATTTCACATGTTATTTTCACATTAAACCGCAAGAGCGCAGAGAAGAGGAAGTGGCGCCTTGTCTACCTGCCGAGTTGGGGGAGTTATTTAAAAGTGACACAGAGGATGAAGATTTCCTTGGATTTGGTGATTTGGAGTAAAACCTGATATTTTGGTAAACTTGTTAGCATGTTCTTTGTGCTAGAGCAGGCAACTTTATGGTCGGGCCGGAAACTTTTCAGAGTTGTCTGCCCGCGTGACACTGGTTATAGATGTTTGTTATTGAGAGCCATCAGAAATTTCTTCTTCAACTACCCACTATCAAACTACCAGAACATTCACATTTACTATAAAAACAAACAGCAATGGCCCTGAACGAATAAGTGAAATAATGTACAATAAACAGGTTTCTTTATTGAGATGCAACAATAATTCTCATGTTGCCCTTGTTGAAAGTGAGTTTGATATTTCTGAATTGTGATTAACCATATACGGGAAATGTGTGGTACACGTTAGAAAAACATGAGACACAATAAAATGACACAGCTGTAATTAGGGGGTATTCCGTGACTTTAAGATCAGTCATTGAAACTTAATTTCACCAAGTGCAGTATTTTTTTTCCTTCCAGAAGGATATACAATATCATTGCGAAAATTCAAATATGACATGTTGTCTGTCCATCCAGGCTAAATTGTTTATGAAAAAATGCCTTCGGAGCAAAAGCACACACCAGATGTGGCCACACAGCATGAACCAATTGGAGGTCACTGAAGCCCTCTCGAAACTGAAACACATCATGGTCAAGCTCTAGACTCGAAAATTGCCAAAGCAACATCTCGACATTGTAAAATCAGACCCATTTCGCATATGATTAGAAAACAATGGTTTATTTCAAATTCATTTCTCCCCTATTATTTGATGCAGCTTATAGACAACACCTCATCTCCATAAGAGTGGATTTGCTCATATAACGGCATGCCAAAAGGAGGATGCTGTTTGTTGCTAAGATACACAATGTGTCATAACCACCATGATTCTTCATATGCTTCTGTTGATGGACAAAGTAGACACAGAGATAAAATCCACCTTTCAGAAAACACCTGCTGCACCCCTGTGCCAAAGGAGAGTGAGGGGTTAGCTGCTCCACAATACATAATAAACATTGTCATTTAAATGGACACAGAGCGATGGAAACACTTTATTGTGAATTTTATTGGCCATTTAAGATACTCAAAACTAGAAGCAACAATCAAGATAAACAAAAACAGAAAATAAACTGTAATTTTTATATCCACTAAATTAAATTGCTGTCACATTGTTTCTTCTGGGTGCAAGAACAGAAATGAACACCCACTGTAGTCCTACAATACGTAGCAACATCCACATTATACTATATGTAGAAGGCAAATCTCGTCTTCTTCCTGCTGAGAAGCTGCACCTGCAGTCAAACATCTCATCTAAGTCACCTTGCATGCCCTCATTTAGAGTGCAGGAACAATGACAGCACGCCCAAGAGGAAGGGTTGGGTAAGGCTTGCAACAACTCAATAGGAATTTTGCTCCTCACCCTCAAATTCATAGCAGATGCTGTGTGCCATGTTCAATTGGTCGTCAACAAATATTCAACACAAATACGGATTTTAAGACAAGACCCACGTGTTGACACTTCATATGCATGCTTCCTTAAATTTAAACATTTCAGGTTTTCTGTATGATGCTCATTTTCTCATATCTAAGACCTTTATACATTCCTTCATCCATCAAAAGCACCACAAGCTCCTCGATAAATCTTACCTTAGTTAAAAAAAAGAGACGTCCAACTTCTCCACGCTTTTCTTTAGTTGCCGCACATGAAAATAAAGGTCATTTTTAACGTTCATTAAGCTGTTTTTGAAACCGAAGTCTCAAAAAGCATGTTTATCCTCAGAACCCTGGAAAGCGCAGATACAAATTAATTCATTCTTGGTAGGGAAGGCGCGCTCTTTTCCACCAGTCACAGCGAGCTGAACCAAGTTAAAGGAAAACATACCTCGTTTAACAGGAAGTCCGTCGATGTGACTCAACAAAATAATACTGTTTCCGTTTTTAAACGCTAATGACAGAAACCGTACACCTTTTCGAGAAAAAAAAACAGATGGCGAAACAATCGGTTGTTGATATTTTTAAAGAACAAATAAGCTTTGTAATAAAGATTAATTGACATACAAAAAGGCAGAAAAACGATCAAACACACATTTATTCAAATGTAGAGAACCAAGTCCAAGGGGAAAAAAGTTGCATGTGGTAACAGTCGTTATACAATCGTTATGAAATATATAATTAGCAGCAAAGTATGACACACACTCACACGCGCGCGCACACACGCACGCACACGCTCGTGAACACGAGCACACCCACGCACGCACACAATCTTCTTCTTTTCCTTTCGGCTTTTCCCTTCAGGGGTCGCCACAGCGAATCAATGTCCTCCATCGATCCCGGTTTTGTGCATCCTCTTCTCTCACACCAGCTACCTTCATGTCCTCTTTGACCACATCCATAAACCTCCTCTTTGGTCTTCCGAATAATAATAATAATAATAATAATAATAATAATAATAATAATAATAATAATAATAATAATAATAATAATAATTGTTATTATTATTATTATTATTATTATTATTATTATTATTATTATTATTTATTTGTTTGTTTATAGAGACTCAGTTATTCACGAAAGAATTTCTGTACTGCATCTAATTTCCACATTTGGACAATGGTGTCGTTGCCAATAAATCTTTTCATATCACACTGAATATTTACTGTTCAAGCAAACCGTTACGCACTCTCATACCGCAAGCAGAAAACCATGTTCAGTAATAGCCTCCTCTATTGGTGAATTGGGAGTCATGCAACTTAAAAATCTACTGCCTCGGCCAGTTCGGCGAAAAGTCTAAGCCACATGAATGAATGGTGATTAATTTCCACATTTTAAAATCCCCTTTATTTCCCAATTTCATATCTGATGACATGTACAATTGGGCTTCTTCTTCTGCATAATAACAGACACTTATTAAGGCAGAAAAACACATACAAGTCACACATCCATACATCCATTTTCCGTACCGCTTATTCCTCATTAGGGTCGCTGGGGCCTATTTCAACTGTCTTCGGACACGAGGCGGGGGACACCCTGCATTGGTTGCCAGCCAATCGCAGGGCACACAAAGCCGTACAACAGTCACACTCACACCGAGGGACAATTTGGAGTGGTCAATCTGCCTGCCATGCATGTTTCTGGAGTGTGGGAGGAAACCGGAGGACCCGCAGCGGGACGCGAACCGGCGACCTCTGCACTGTGAAACCGGTGTGCTAAACACTCGACTACCGCGCACACTATGAAAAGACAATGTAGATTCCACTTTAGTTTGTATAAAAAATGTCTGAAACCTTAGGGCTGGGAAAGGAAATGAGTGACTTTGAAAAAATATCAAACAAAAACCTGATTTCAGTGAGGCATTTACAGCATGTCAACAGGATGTCGAAGTGTGTTAAAAATGAAATAAACATTTGCTATCGAATACCTCATTTCTGACCTAATCAGTTCACTCCCGAAATATACTTTACAGTTTAGCACGATGCAATGTTGTTCGGATGATACAAGTCCACAGCAGGGGTAGTGGAGAAGAATCTTGGAACTGGTCCGACTCATCCGTGTGAAGGGTTTGGTGACATGCTGGTATGGCAAACGGCGGCTGTGCTAACAAACCCATGGCGATGTAAATAAAAGCATAGCAACATTACTGTCACAGTGAACATGAACATCGGCCTAAAATAGATTAGCTGTATCCTTCCTACTGTTGATATTGCAATTCAGCATCATTCACATTAGTTCGCACATTTTCTGCAATACAATGTTCACGTTGCATTATTTGGTGGAACAAATAATTAGGGATGGATGTATGTATGGATGGATGGATGGATGGATGGATGGATGGATGGATGGATGGATGGATGGATGGATGGATGGATGGAAGGATTTGCCTTTATTAGTCTCGCAATGGAGAAATTTACATTTCACAGCAGCAAAGTGATGAAAGGAATGAAAGTAGAAAAACAAAATACATGAGCTGCTGGAAAGGCAGCCACTCGCGCGACGCCGTCTAGAAGTCCAAAGAACAAAAAAAAAATAATAATAATATGACAACACTGCGATAAGGAGCGCCGATGCGTATGTGGAACTGTCGTGGCTTGGAATTGAAGCTGATTTATGTGGGACAGGAGATGTGAGACAATCTCTCTGTGTCTTTGTTGTCATGTTATTATTTATTTATTTATTTATTTATTTTTTGTTCTTTTGACTTCAAGACGGCGCCGCGAGAGTGGCTGCCTTTCCAGCAGCTCCTGTATATTGTTTTTATACTTTCATTCCTTTCATAACTTTGCTGCTGTGAAATGCAAATTTCTCCACTGCGAGACTAATAAAGGCAAATCCAATCCAATCCAACACTAAGACAATATGACAACATAGAGACACTCATTCTTAAGCACTTTCTGTATCCTCTTTGTTACATGAAGCAGTTCTAGATGAAAGAGGAGGAAATAGTAATTATTATCATTATTGTTAATAACAATAATAATAATAATAATAATAATAATAATAATAATAATAATAATAATAATAATAATAATATAGGTATAGTATAGGTGGTATAGGTCCAGGTATAGGTATAGGTATAGGTATAGGTATAGGTATAGGTATAGGTATAGATATAGGTATAGGTATAGGTATAGGTATAGGTATAGGTATAGGTATAGGTATAGGTATAGGCAGTGGCGGTCCGTGCATTTCACACCTTGGCCTTCAGTGAAGTCCTGCTTAGTCCGACTTGAACAAATATCCCTCGTAATACCATAATTTATGACACAAGGGCTGGAGATATCATTTACAAAAGCACACTCACGCAGTACTGGGCGATGTATCACCTTAATCATCTCCAACACAGGCTATTTTCCGGAGCAATTACACATCAATAAATCTGCATCAGCAATTAGAACTTGTCACTATACGTGATACTGCAAACACTTAAAAATAAAAGGAAATTTAAAATCATTTGTCCACAAAGTTTTATGAAGTCCACCAAGAATATGCAATCTTTAACAAGATTTTACGTTAAATTACAAAATGTCCGTTTAATATAAGAAAAACAACAAGACGTTCACAAAACGAACTATTTGTTGAAAATAAAAGTCAACAAATCTTTTTCATTTGTTCTTGAGAATAGTCTTACCTACATGCGACAGCGAGTTTTCCTCTCCTTCAGCCATTGTGGGTTAAACAAGCGAGTAGATATACTTGGTTTTTCTGCTGAAGTTTCCGGGTTTCCGGGCTGAGGGCTGAGGTAAAGTGAGTATCCAATCACAGGACGCGTACGTCATGTTCAACGCGAGGCCCTCTAGCTGGCCTTACTGTGCCAACTACATGTGCCCGTTCATGTACAGCAAACAGACGCCCTCACTGTTGATTCTGAAGGAGTCTGTCAGATTTCATACAGCCTGGCGACACAAACCAGCTGAATTCTGATTGGATTAAAAACTCTGACCTAAAACCACAACATTGAAAGGAGCATAACCAAATGGATATAATATAACATCAAGAAAACAGTATGTAGAATAATTATATATATATATATATTTAGAAAAAATACTTTTTTAAAGAAATTGACTTTTATTATAATTATGATAATGATGTCTGATTATGTTAGGCCAGCAGAGAAGGCCTTGCTGGCCCTGACGGCCCACCACTGGGTATAGGTATAGGTATAGGTATAGGTATAGGTATAGGTATAGGTATAGGTATAGGTATAGGTCACGCCCTCATAGCAACACCAGCTGAAAATGGTGCGTCACAACAACATCCGTGACACTGACGAAGGCGGAAGTATACGCCGAAACATGTCAGATATTTGAACACCTACAACACACAGTCTGTAAGAAAAGAATCTGCTGTAAATTAAAATCAAATTAATAATAATAATAATAATAATAATAATAATAATAATAATAATAATAATAATAATAATAATAATAATAATAATAATAATAATAATAATAACCACATTAGAGCCACAACCTAAAGTTTCGAAACTTACACTTATATTAATTTTCACAATGTCTGCTATCTATTTTTTTTTTTTTTATGATGACATTGGTATGTTTGCACTTCAGGTTATCATCAAAAGATCTTGCACTCAAATCAAAATAGGTCTGAAAGCACATTGACTTGCCATTTCTTAAACCCCTTTCTTTAAACCAAGAGTGCCATCTAGAGGAGCCAGAAATATGATTAGATTGTAACTCGTTCATGAAGCAAATGAAGCTTCATTTCCTCACGACGAGCTGCCGGTGAACTGGAGATTATCCTTGCTGATTTTTGGAGTTAGACAGACAAGTCACTCAAGGGCCACAAAATGAAAAACAACCATCCACACTCACATTCAGTCATGTGAGTTTTTATCAAGATCTTCAGTAACTTAAAAAGCCTGTTTTTCGAGTGCAGTGTATTGTACGTATTCGGAAAGTCTACCAGCAATGACAAATAAAATATATGGGGAATGGATGATGTACCCACCCACACACGCACACACACATAAATACATACAACCACACACAGTTGGTTGGATGGAAATGCCCTTTGAAAGAAACACAGCGTACATGCACACCCATCGCAGGCCTTCATCAAAAATTGACACATGGGTAATATGTAAACGTGTGATGTCATGTGAAGTGGTCCAGTAACTGCACATTGCACTGGATAATAATTATCATAAGAAATATTTCCACAAATGTTCAATCTGCCATCAACGTTTAGGTTTTGCTTGAATATATTATTTCATCAAAACTCCACTTGATCTTCTATTATAACATTATAGCATTATAACATGTCATTTCATTTTAATGGACTGTAATCTGAATGCAGCACACCTATAAATGAGTAAACCATGAGCAAATGCTATCAAAACAAAAGCTTATTTTTATTCATAAAAGTGGGTGTGAATTATTGTATTTCTACTCTATTTTCCTTGCGACTGACTGACAACCAGTTCAGGGTTTAGTGTGGCTTCTGCCTGCCGTCAGCGCGGGTAATCTCGCGAGGACGTGCGAACCTGTTCAGGATAAGCAGTGTTTGAACATGGATGGAAAAGTGAGCTCTGAGTGAGCTCCATTACTACTTGTACTGATTTGAATCTCTAAATTACCACCTCACGTGTTGTACTGAATTCACATCCAGTGTGATATACTTCAAAGCCCACAAGATATACCGTTACTTGACAAACTATTATCGTTTCTATGTATAATTCCAGGAGATTTAATCAACTGAACTGCGTGAATACTTGCAGGGTCAGTTATATCACAACGTTTAACTCTAACTGTCAGAATACTGTATTGCCCCCAAAAGAGAACAACACAATTGAAAAAAATGCACAAATGTTCGACCAGTAGATGACAATAATATGGTCACTTATTTGTCTTTTATTTAAACATGATGAACACATTACCCAAAAGGTTACATTTGTCAAATATAAAATTTTCCACATCCTTAACCATGACGTCGCGTTCTCTTTGACCGACTTCGGTGGCCTCTCATATTTTTCTTTTGTCCAAAGATACAAAATGAAGTCATTTTCTTCCGGGCGCGACGTTTACAAATGCACACCTCGTGCATCCGCGTTTGTTGTCAGTAGTCTTGCAATGTTACACAATTATCGACGTAGAGGACAATGTTTGTACTTTGAGAGCGATAATGCCAGGATGTTACTCCTCTGAACTGTTTGAGCTACTGCTTCTCAAGGAATCAATTTTAGCCGTCATCGAGTATGTTCATTAAATAATTTACATCGCTACACAATGTATCCTCAACTGGGCAGGAGTAGTTATATGTACCATGTGTAGGCAAGCGAATTCCTGAAGTAATGAGCAATCTTAGCGAGTACAGAATAGAGTTGGCGAACCGAACAGCTGTTCAGCGCTATTCCGAGTAACAATTAACACAACAACTCACCGAAAATGTCATCTTATCATATCATATAGCGTATCAGTTGATTCCTTAATGTCCTTGTGTTTCAGCAAATAAGTACTAAAAACCTGCCGTGCTAGATATGATGTATTCCCAAAATGTGATTATACATTCATCATTCATATAATTATGTGGAAGAGAATCTGACATTTCTGATTCCCAAAAAAATATTAATAATAATAATAATAATAATAATAATAATAATAATAATAATAATAAACACAGAACGGAATGAGATTTAAGTAGTGTTTATTCAAGTGCGGCTAGAAAATAGGATCATGCAACAAATGGTCACATGAAACACATGGAAAAAGAAAGTCCAATGTGGAGGTGTTAAATTCCCCAACTATGATAACAGTCCAACATTCCTCACAGCTCGACACCATTAACTTCAGCGACCTTAAAAGCGCATGATGCTTCTTAGCTTTTAAATAGGATATCCTGAATTGCCCAGATGCTACATTTCACACGATGGTGTGCATACAACGTTGCTATTCGTGAATCTTGTTGTGATGAACTGAAGACAGAAGGCGAATGAGAAAGGTTCCTCACAAATGCAAAGCATATAAAACGTATCAGTTCACTGTAAATACGAGGCAAACTGTTTTACACAGTTGGTCAGAAATTTAGGTGAAAAGGACCCACCAGTCATCCACCCAGCATCAGAGGTGTTTATTTTTCGCTTATGATTATTTTAGCTCCTCATGAAGCAAGTTGGCTTCCTTGTGAAAGTGTGTCTTTGCAAGAAGAGCGTGGATTTATAAGAAACAAGTCAGAAGAGGTGTTCACAAAGCAACTTTAACTTACACTTAGAAATTTATCCTGCTGTAGCCTCTAACAACTGTTTAAACCGGAGCAAATGAATCATATTTTACGGTGTATAAGGGGCACTGGAGTATAGAGCGCACCCCCAATGAATGGTTTATTTTCAAACCTTTTTTCATATATAAAGCGCGCCGGACTACAAGGCGCACCTACGTTCAATGATTGAAAAAGGTTTTCCCAATTCATATATAAATATATAAACATTTTCCAAATACAAGGCACACCACATTATAAGTAAGGCATTGCAGTTAGAGACTGAGGTTACACACGGCTTCTTCTACAGGGGGAAATGGAGTTGCTGCTGACAGTAGTTGTGAGAACTGCCGTGGCTCAATATTACTTCACATAAAAGGCGCACCTGCGTATAAGGCGCAGAGTCATCTTATGAAGAAAATTAAGGCTTTTGGGTCCGCCTTATACACCGGAAAATGCAGTAACATGGCTCAGGAGGTGATTTAAAGATTCACTCCGTAGTAAATGCATGTTTACTGGTAGCATGATATAAAATGGCTCATGTGAACGCAACAGGGTATTCCGTGCTCTGTTGTACTTCTGTCATCTTTCCTTTTTTCTCTCTCTCTCTCTGTCATCCTGTTACGGTGTCTGATAATTGTGTTAATTTGCCAGGAGAACCGTGTTTTGTATTGGATATGTCACAAACAAGGCGATGAAAAAGGAAGTACACTTGAGTGTGTGCATATTTTATTTCTGTATTATCACTATCACATTGCATAGGCCACAGAAACTGGCGTATGAACGCAAGCGAGGCTGCACTGGGGTTAACACGCTTCTCTTTAGTAAGCAGCTTTATACGTGTAAACGCTCCACAAAATTGACACCGGTGTAAAATATATCGCAACAAAATACATGGGTGCAGCACTGATACAAATGTGTGCCATGTGAACACCCGTATAGTCAACCTCAGAAGGCTCTGAGGATATTGGGAGGTTAAATGTTGCTGTTTAGTTTGAGCAACTGGTTCAAACTCCCGGCAAATGAACAAATAACACAGGCCCTTTGAAGCAGAAGAGAATAAGGTTGTGGATTTTGGGGCTTAAGCAAAAGATACCCTGCATTGACCTTCATGCTGAACCATCTTGTTCTCTGATCGGAGAACTTTGCATCCACATCAGAGCATTCTTGGCTTCCTTTTAGGGCGGGGCGTGAAACATTTCTCACGATGTACTCAACTTACGGGACACGGTTCATCCTTCTTATGTTGCAAGTTTATTCCTGGAAGACTGTGACTTTATGACACGTATTAAACACTTTCTGTTGTGAAGGAGAAAATTCCATTCTAAGATGTCAGTTGTATTAATGTTGACTACAAGTCTTAAAAGTTTAAATCATTCACAGTCATTTCACACTCTGTGAAGATCAGGATTGCAATAAATGATTATTTCAATAATTGATAAGTGTGTTCATTCGTCTTTTAAACTGATAAAGGTATTGGTTTAAAAATGTCCACCCTACCATTTAAAAATATGATTTTTCTTCTGTTGAGTTATTCCAGAAAATACAAAAACATAAATTCCTGTATAGTCATCCAATTTAGATTTTGTCTGGAACAAGTCGGGAAATGTATTAGAATGTTTTGAGTTGTAAATGTCTTTGTTGAGTGCAAAGCCAGTAAAATAGGCTTCCAATGTATGGGTACAGATTACCAATCTGTATTTCCATCTGTACCTAAATCCAATATACATGTATCTGTATCATACTATTTTATAATTATTTCTTTGTTTATTCATTTGTTTGCGTGTTAGTTCAAATGGATCGAAAAAATATTTTTTAAATGCCTACCTCTTTGATGTGTAACGTTGAAAGTGGAACAAACACATTTTTGGGGAGTCGCTCAAAAAGTGACGTCTTTAGATTGGAGAGGAGGAAAACTACTGCAAAGTGAAATGGACATAGTATATTATGTAAAAACCCTTATTCCAGTGAAGTTGATACATCGCCAGTGGGTAGGGTACACCCTGAACTGGATGACAGGGAGTTGCACAGACAAATATTCACACTCAAGGTCACACCAAGAGACATTTTAGACTAGAGTGTTCAATCAGCCTCCCATGATTTCTCCACTGCGAGACTAATAAAGGCAAATCCAATGTAGGTTTTTCAGAATGTGGCAGGATATTCGAACACCTGGAGAAAACTCACGCAAGCACGGGGAGAACATGCAAACTGCACAGCATACAAGTTAAGTCTGAAGATTTGGTCGGGAGACTCCTGATTTTGACCACAATACTCACAATAATTTGTAAATTAAAACAAAAGAAAATGTAAAAAACAAAACTTTTTTTTTTACTAATTGAATGGATAAATAAACAATGAAAGCAATTTTTGATTTTATTTACTTTTTATTTACACTTTTGTAATGCTTACATTATTTTAACACGCACAACAGAGTCGCAAGTACGAAAATCACCCGATTTCTGAAACTTATCATGTATGGCACAGGAAGGCCGCAGGTTGAACCCTGCATCTCTGCGCTGCGAAGCTGATGTGCTAACGAATCAACTACTATGCCGCTCCGAGACATACATTGATACCTCTGTTTTCGACCATAATCTATTCCAGAAACCTGTTCGAAAACGGAAACAGCACTTTGCATTATAATAAACGCAAAAAAAAAAATCAGTTCCAAGTCGAGAAAACATTTTTTTTCAAGCACTTTCAAACTATTTTCAGAATCAGAATCCTCGTTATTTATTTTAATTATGTAGAACACACAAGGATTTTGTCTCTGGTAAAACACGCTACACTAGTATAATCATGAGAAAATGGAGGCACTATACATTTCTATTTGGGTTACTATTTAGAGAGTTAATAGCTTGGGGGAAGAAGCTGTTTAAATGTCTGCTGGATTTGGTGTGCATGGATCGGTAGCGCCTGCCTAAGGGGAGTAGCTGGGAAAGATGGTGGCAGTGACGTGCGGTGAGGTGCATGGCTGGTGAGGCACTGACGTCATCAGTCAGATTTACAAACATATGAACTCTCTCTCTCTTGGCAGTCCATCGAAGTCGAAGATGACATAGTTTCCATTCTTATGTGGGGTATTGGACAGTGGTTATTGACGCTGGCGGCGATGCCACTGTAGGTGACTATGGAGCCCGATTCTGGAGCCACAAATCCTGCCACATTGAACACTGGGGTTGGAGAAGTCTCTTTTGCCATGACCTCCGTTTTGGTTACATTGATCATGAGACCGAGTGATCGGTAGATGGAGGACATGGTATCAAGGGCATGTTGCATGGCAGTTGGGCTGTGGGCCAGCAGAGCACAATCATCTGCATATTGTAACTCGTGGATGCCGCTGATCAGGGTCTTGGTCTTGGCCTGTAGGCGTCTGATGTTAAACAGGCTACCATCCAGGCAGGAATTGGATTTGTACGCCGCCACCTTCCTGGATGGACTTATGGAAGAGGAGCATAGCTGCCATCAGGAACAGGTTGAATATAGCAGGGGCCAATACACAGCCCTGCTTCACCCCGATTTCCACAGGGAAAGAGGAAGATTACTGGCCACCAACAAGTACAGTTGCTTGAATGCCGCTGTGGAACTGTTTAATGATGGCGAGAAATTTGGAGAGGACATCAAATTTCTGCAGTATGGTCCAGAGAATGTCACGGTTAACTGTGTCAAATGCCTTGGTAAGGTCGATGAAGGTGATATACAGGTCCTTGTTTTGTTCCCTGCATTTCTCCTGAACTTGGCGCGCAGCGAAGATCATGTCCAGAGTGCTTCGATCCTTTCTGAAACCACATTGTGTCTCTGGGAGGATGTCTTCGGTAATGTGCGATGTAAGACGGAACAGCATTACTTTTGCAAGAATCTTGCCAGCAACAGAAAGTAGGGAGATGCCACGGCTGTTGCCACAGACTGACTTGTCCCCCTTCCTTTTATAAATGGTGACAATGTTGCTGTCTTTCCATTCCCGAGGAAGTGTCCCGTTTTGCCAGATGTTGCAGATGAGGTGGTAAAGCTTCTGTGTCAGGAGGTAACCGCCGCTCTTGAAACCCTTAGCTGGAAGTCCATCAGGGCCAAGGCTTTTGTTGTTTTTAAGGCTCCGGATTGAAGAGAGGACCTCTGTGAACTGAGGAGGTTAATCAAGGGAGAGAACTGATGGAAGCTCTGGGATGGAGTCCAGGACAGATGGGTCTGAAGGGATTTATGGGTTGAGCAGGGAGTCAAAGTGCTCTGCCCAGCGCTCAAGTATTAGCTGTTTGTCCTTCAGTAGTACAGAACCGTCTGCAGATCTGACTGGAAGAATGTGTTGTCTTCATGGGCCATGCAGGGATTTTACATCATCATAGAAGGCCTGTGTGTTGTTGTTGTCTGCATGCCTCTGGATTTCTTGGGCCTTGCTGAGCCACCTTGTTTTCCATCATCCTCAGCTGTTTCTGTGTTTCATCACGGATGGCCTTGTAATGAGAGAGGAGAAGTGGAGAATGAGGGTTGGAGAGAAGTGTGATATGGGCATTGCGCTTGGCTTCCAGAAGCTCCTGTATGGCAGCTGAGCTGTTATCGAACCAGTCTTGATGACGTTTCTGAGTAAATCCGATGGTCTCAGAGGCAGCTTGATGAATTGTTGTCCTCAATTTTTTTCCACCTGCTTTCAACATCAAGGTCACCGTTACTGGTGTCCTTGTCCAGGCTGGCAAGTCCCTCTGCCAGCTTGTTGCGGTAGCTGGCTGCACATTCTGGGGACTCCAGGGCCCTGGAGTTAAGACGCCTTTGGGGTTGCTGTTTCTTATGAAGAGGTCGAATTCTCAGCTTGAGCCTGGACTTGATCAGTCGATGATCAGTCCAGCATTCAGCCCCATGCATGGCCAGCGTGATGCAGACGTCATTTTGGTCTCGTTGCCTTGTGATGATGTAGTCCAGTAAGTGCCAATGTTTGGACCTGGGGTGCATCCATGATGTGATGTATTTCTTTTTCAGATGAAAGATGGCGTTGGTTATAATCAGCTGCACAGAGTGAGGAGTCGGAGCATTGGTGTTATCGTCAGCATCCAAGGTGGGAGCACAGGATCCAAGATGGGAGCATAGGCTCTGATTAAAGTTGCGAAGCAACCTTTTACCAGGGGAATACGCCAGGTCATAAGCCGTTCACTGATGCCTTGGGGGGACTCAGGGATGTTACTGAGTAAGCTCCATGGAGTCTTCGCTCATTCTCTGGGAGACCCTTCCAGAAGAAGGTGTAGCCCTCACCAACTTCTGTGAGTGAATCCTCACCTGAGAACCGAGTCTCACTGAGTGTGCCAATATCGATGTTGTACCTCCTGAGCTCATGTGCAATGAGGGCAGTTCGTCTTCGAGGTCTTTCCATCGCATCTCGAGCATCGAGGAGGGTGCGAACATTCCAGAAAGCCAGGTTCATAGTCATGGGTTTGATTATATTTCATTTTCGACCGCAGAGGGGGGGATGCCTTGGTGGCTGCGGTGGGCCACCCAGGTGTGGTGGAACAAGCAATGTTTAGGTCACCTTTTCTAGACCCTTCCCCTATAAGGGGTGAGCAGTGCGGACCCTAAATAGGGCTGCTCAGACGCACAGGATACTGCCAAAGGACAATGTTGCTCCTTCCCATCTTCGCAACGACCATCAATCCTGTACCGCCCCTGTGTAGGAATCAAGCTAGAAGCTTCCAGTCACATCCATGACCTCCCCCCGTCACTTTATCCTATCGCCAGTGGACTTATATGGTGGAAGCTGAAACCTGTGCTACTAGTGGATTTAGTGTGAGGGACGGGGCGCGCAATTCCTTCCCCCACATACTTGGCCGCACCCACTGTATTCTAGTGGCATGAGTGAGGACTCAAGACGACCTTCAGGTAGTGCGGTTGCATGGGGCTGCCGGTGGTCCGATCTGTTGTACTCCGCCAACGCCTATCCCTGGGTGCGGATTTGGGATCACTCTTTGTCTGGCCTCTACCCTCCGACCTGTTCGGCTTGGTTGACCTTGCCAGGAGTACAAGAATACAGCTGACATAGCTCTCGGGGTCATGGAGACGCGCAAAGTGCCTCACCACGATAAGGTGGTGATCCCAGTCGAGGCGCATATGAACTCTACAGCGTAGCCTATTCACCATTTGATTGGCAACAGTTAACGTGTTTTGTTTAAAATGTCATGACAGCGTTCTTTATATAAACTGTAGCATGGAAAAAAAGAATTAAAAAAAACATTATATCTTGTTACCTTTACTCATAAATGAAGTCCATGCGCCGCTCCTTCTGAAGAAAGGCATCTATACCTTCTTTGTAGAAGCCGTCCTTATCTTTCTTCAGTTTTAAAATTCTATTTCTTTCAATTTAGATATGTAATCCTCCATTCTGAAAATAAGGCCAAGCAACACAAAAAATCACTGGATAGTTGCACTTCACTTGCTAACTGTTTACTGTAGCTTGCTCTCACTGATTCTATTATTCTGCAGCTGAGGAGGCGCAAGAAGAATCTCTGTAATCACCAGCGCCCCCTGTCATGAGGCAGGAGAACTGTGTGCCTCACCTAGGCACACAGTTTTGATTAAAATAAAATAAAATAAACACTGTCCTCCAGTGTTTATAATGTAAAGTGCCAAGACATAATATACACCAGCTAAACTGTACAAATTTAGTTCATATACTAAAAGTGTTTGAACACTTTAATAGTGAAATCCAGAGGGACAGCAATGTGGTCTCACTGCACAGCAAGCCACCACAGTTAGCATAGTGATTGCGCAATCCATGGTGAGGCTCAGCCGGCTGCTGTCTCACCGCTCGTCTCTACTTAGTATTTGAACGGTAAATGTGAAAATTCAGCGATTTTGAAAAAAAAAAATCCAAAAATGGTGAAGTTAAATGGAAAAGAACTTTAGAGTACAAATCACTAAAAAAATACAACGGTTTAATTTATTTTTTCATTTGATGTCTCCATGATGATCATGATGAGGCAGGTGAGGCACTGCCTCACCTGCCTCATCCCCTGATCCCCCTCACCCCTGATTTTCTGCGCCCTTGTTTGGATTCTTGCAGCGTGCAGTGTTTACAACATAAGCTGGATAAACGCCAAATAATAGAGCAGGTCATTTTTAAAATCATATAAAAACAAACTGGAATATGTTTTATTTTCACCAATTTTAACATTAACATTAACATTGGAACATAAAAACATCTCTCTCCCTGTCTGTCACGGTGCGTGTTGTAACCTATCCCAGCTGTCTTTGGGCAGTAGGCGGGGGACAGCCTAGACCAGTTACTCACCAATCACAAGGCACACTCACTTTTCAAACCATCCCCCGTTTGCTTTCAAATCATACCCTTCAGGACCATTGTTAGAATCTTTTTTTCCCAAAATCTTTCTGCATTTGCATTGCCACAAACGGTATTTTGGCTCAGACTGTCTCCTGCCAACTGCTTCTCAGTGAGGAAAATAAGCAAGCGTTTCTCCACTTCTAATATTTGTGGCCTTTGTTTGCTGAACACACAAGATCCTTCTGCCACATCAATGACTTTCTATTGTCTTTCTTTTTTGGGATGCTGCTGATGGTCGATTTCACACCCCAAACTCCTTAACAAAGACACATGCACCCCTGACTCATATTTCACGATCAAATATTTCTTAATTCAAAGGTTTTGCACAGTATTTTCCTTGAACAATACAAATCCGTCTGCTAACATAAGATGCTACACGAGGAAGCAACTCACCAATCATCACTGATATTTTATCTTTATTTAAACGTGATTGGACAATACAAACAACATCGACTCACAATGGAACGCTACACAATGATAAGGTCCGATTTGCGGAGATCTCAACCAAAGAGGCCTGCTTTTTCGTAAAAATAAATAAAATAACAATAAAAGGTGACTGAATTCAACAATACTAATGCGTCGGTCACAATAAATAAGTAAAACCAAACATTTCGGGACATAAAAAAAACCCCGAAATGTTTGGTTGAAAACCGAACTGGACGGGAACTGAGACGTTCCAAAACAAAGGTTTGACTGTATTATTATGATGATGATGACGATCATTTTAATCTTTTTTAATATATTTTTTATTCTTATTATCATCAGTAGAAACTGGAGGGAACAAGTAACACTATTACCATTCCCAAGTGTGCCATTTTCGGTCTGTTATTTTTAATGTGCCAACAAGTAGGAATGTTGCCAGGTGACATGAAATTCAAGGTCAAACACTGAAAAATATTTCAAGGATGATATCAGCTTTGTCTCATCGAGCAAGGTGAGTCGTGTCAGCAAAAACAAGATAAATCACACCTTTAACTTGTTCTTTCACCAATTAATCCATTTTCTGACCTATTCAGATTAAGTTACAGCACAAAATTCTCAATGTTCGTGATTTGTGCTGAACCTCAATGTATCCATTTCCCATTTCTGAAGGAAAATTCAAAACAAGTCCCCGTTAAAGTGAATGCATATTGTAATTTGAAAACCTTAGCACAAAATCATTTCAGTTGTGCGTGACATTTAAAATGGCCATTGCTCAACAACTGTGACAAGCAGTGTTGTATGAGCAGCCCAAAATGGACATGCAGCTCTGTCTTCAGATTTAAGTGTTAATAGCATGTTATGTGTGAATACCAGAGACATATCTATTACACATGGTTACAAATAACAATAATCCCATTTGTTTAATAATATATAACATAACTTAAAACAATACTACTTATAAAATTGATACAGAACAAAACAAAACTTTTCATGGGTCTTCCTTTCATATTATAAGAAGTTATTTTGAAAACATGAAAAACGTAACAGCTACTTTGATACATTTTGAATTTAATTCATATGTGCCATGAAGTGATCGTCAACAGGATCTGAAAGGTGCTCTCCAGGATCTGTTTTCCTTGATGGATATGTGATCCATCAGATCTATGCTGCTGTGACAAATGTCTTAAGTCATGTAAGCATCAGCTGTGCCCCACACCATATTTGGCAGCTGTCCCAAATGTAACCACTGATTTGCAGGCAAAGCAAGTTCGCACAAAGGACGACAAATGTGAGAGTGGAGGGGCCAGTCCCCTCCACTCTGATTGATCATGATTGGTTGAACTGGTCATTGCAACATCATTGGAATTGAAAAATAAGACACATTTATGGATTTAAACTGAGATGTCTTTTGTTGCACAGGTATTTAATTTTTTTAGAGGATCTGCAAAAATATTTTACATACAAATGGGAAGTGAATTGCTTATTAATCAAAGAATATAGGTATTTGTTGGATGATTGTGGAAATTAAGCCGATAGTTTTAAAATAGGTTTAAAATAATCTTTCGAAAGGAAGTGGAGCTATGTGGGTTTGGCATAATGATGTAAGGTTCAAAGGTAGAATATTAGCCATTAGCTAAAATGTTCCATATCTTAATATGAATTTAAATACCGGTAGCTTTTTGTTTCAACTTGTCCAGGGGTTTGCGGATGAGTATTATCGTCAATCCACCCATAAATATTTTCCCAGCAGGTGATTATTGAAATGTCATTAGTTTTAAATCAAGACAACATGTGCAAGGTATTAAAATGAATAGACTTGGAAATGACTACCCACAGAAATTAAAACTGTTATTTGATCTTTTTTTAAGTGAAACATTGCCATTTGCATTAAGGGAGACAATAAATTTGGAGCTGGAGAAGTTAAACTCATCACAACTGTGATATGCTATAAACTGTCTCAACTCTATTGATGAAAATAACAAATTATTAAATTGTGTTTGATATTTATTCATGTCTGCATTGCATTAGTAAGAGCAGAAGGGCAATAAAATAGTTTCGTTTTTGTGTGAAAGAATAAGGATAAAAAAATTATTGCCAAACAATTGGATCTGGTGGTATAGCATCATTTAAAAGAAAAAGAAGCATGTGAAACGACATGCTTCCATGGATGATGGCTTTCAAAGTTGGCCCACCACATTGGGTTCGTTCGTGGTCCCTATTTAACTCTTGCCATATAAGCAAACGACACTTGGTATAAAAGGAGAGTACGGGTGCTGAGGTGTTATGTGGTGGAGGAGCCTGAAGACCCCAGCCTGTGGTAAGTACACTTAAAAAATCACTCGATTGCACAAGTATCAAAATGTATGCGATATTATTTTAATAAATATAGATCTGAATACGATATCTACTCACAGTAATAAAAATGTTATTTCAACAGGATTGTGCCATTCAAATATTGCAAGGATAAGCGAGAGGTACGAACACTGTTCAGTGACTTTGCATGAATAATCTCAGAAATATAATGTTGCTTGTTTTGGGAGGCGCCACAGTAGATATTTGGGTAATACATGTTTTACAGCTCAGAGGCTGTGCATTCATATTCATATTTTGTGTGAAATTTGCATGGGCTGTGTGGGTTCATGTTGGTTATCTCCAGGTATTCCCGTTTCCTTCTACATTCATTGAACACTCAAAATTGTCCATAGGTGTGAATATGAATGGTTGTTTGTGCTTTGCATACGGCTGGCAAACAGTCCAGTGTGTAAACCTCCTCTCATAGATGTCATCTGGAATAAGTTCCAGTACATCCGCGGTGCAAATGGGGGTCAGGTAAATGGAAAATGAATGACCGTAGTTTGAATCATATCGAATGCAGTGTGTGCTGGTATAATATTAAAATATTGCTGAACGTGACTCCATGTCGACCTGGAAAACCCAATAAAAATAATTTTGCGAGAAGAAATTGTTTATTTGGTTGTTTAACTCACATGCAATATACATACATTAATTAGACTGTGATTCTTAATGCCACACAGACGTCCAGTAAACCACCACCATGAGTACCGACGCAGAAATGGCCATTTATGGCAAAGCTGCTATCTACCTCCGTAAACCAGAGAAGGAGCGAATTGAGGCTCAGAGCAGACCATTTGATGCAAAGTCTGCCTGCTATGTGGTCGATGCAAAGGATCTGTACCTGAAGGCTACAATCCTGAAAAAAGAGGGTGGTAAAGTCACTGTCAAAGTCCTGGACACTGAGGAGGTGCGCAGCTTCTCTTCTTGTCTTAAACTCATGCACTCAAAACATGTGATGCAATTTTCACTTTGTCTTCTTCCAGGAGAAGACAGTTAAAGAAGATGACGTCTCTCCAATGAATCCCCCCAAGTTTGACAAAATTGAAGACATGGCCATGATGACCCATCTCAATGAAGCATCTGTCCTGTATAACCTCAAAGAGCGTTATGCAGCATGGATGATCTATGTAAGACAATCAGCTAAAAATAAAGTGTTCATAAATAATCTCCCCGGAAGAAATGTGTTTACGTTGTGTCTTTCTCAGACCTACTCGGGGCTGTTCTGTGCCACTGTGAACCCCTACAAGATGCTCCCAGTGTACGATTCCGAAGTTGTGAGTGCTTACAGAGGCAAGAAGCGAATGGAGGCTCCACCCCACATCTTCTCTGTCTCTGACAATGCATACCAATTCATGCTTACTGGTATGTAATAAGATGAATATGTATAAGTTCACAACCGTTTTTTGCGCCGGCTGCTCTGGAAATACGTTATTGATCCCAGGCTTCTGTCTGAACAGACCGAGAGAACCAGTCTGTTTTGATCACGTGAGTTATATATTAATTTGTAAACCAAGAAACACTTGGTACAAAACTTGGTACAAAACATTTTCACAAGTTTATCTCTATTATCCAGTGGAGAATCTGGTGCTGGAAAGACTGTGAACACCAAGCGTGTCATTCAGTACTTTGCCACCATCTCAGTTGGTGGTGATAAGAAAAAGGAGCAGGGAAAGTATCAGGTATGTTCACTGAGAAAGAAACGGTGTTTGTTTTGACCGGTTCACTTGGATTTATTTGTAGATATTAATTGTTATGATGATGACAGGGGTCACTTGAGGATCAAATTATAGCTGCCAATCCTCTTCTAGAAGCCTACGGTAATGCCAAAACTGTGAGGAATGACAACTCTTCTCGTTTTGTAAGTAACGTGCAATTGCTACGGTGTAATTGAGTTTACATTTCAACAATGAATGAATCTTAATTTGTCGCCTTTGAAACAGGGTAAATTCATCCGAATTCATTTTGGCACAACTGGCAAACTGGCTAGTGCTGATATTGAAACCTGTAAGTGCACAATTCACAGTGTGGAAATGCCTCAACTGCAGCGTGATAGACGGATTCCTTAAAATAATTGCAGATCTCCTGGAGAAGTCCAGAGTGACATTCCAGCTTCCTGATGAGCGAGGCTACCACATCTTCTACCAGATGATGACCAATCACAAACCAGAGTTGATTGGTATGTAATGGTGTAGTCATTTCAAAATCTATAACTCACATACTTGAACATCCAACAACAAAAATCTTAATTATTGCATTTCCCTCCCTCACAGAAATATCACTGATCACAACCAACCCGTATGACTTTCCTATGTGCAGTCAGGGACAGATCACCGTGGCCAGCATTGATGACAAAATTGAGCTGGAAGCCACAGATGTGAGTGATTATATTTCAAATGTTGTCTGAGATGTAAAAAATTAATGCTGATGTCATTGTTGTATTTTGTTGTTTCTAAACTGACCTTTAGCATACATAAATTATTTTATTTATATATGTGTTTGTTTATTTGTTTGTGTAGTTATTTATTTTTTTGTTTATTTATTTTTGACCCACAGAACGCCATTGATATTCTGGGCTTCAGCGGCGAGGAGAAGATGAGCATCTACAAAATGACAGGTGCTGTCCTTCATCACGGTAACATGAAGTTCAAACAAAAGCAGCGTGAGGAGCAGGCAGAGCCCGACGGCACAGAGGGTATGTAGAGGTGTGGGATGTTTCTGATGACAGGCTGATTGTGTTCAACAAAGCTCATATTAGCTGCATTCTACAAACCACTTCAGATGCTGATAAGGTCGCCTACCTGTTGGGTCTGAACTCCGCTGACATGCTGAAGGCTCTGTGCTATCCCAGAGTGAAAGTCGGAAATGAGTTTGTCACCAAGGGACAGACTGTACCTCAGGTAACGTAGATCAAAATAATCCTACTTTGATCAAAAATAAATTAATAAAAGGCAGCAATTCAAGTAGGCTAAAGTGTGTGATAATTTGACTACTTTCATCTTGTGAAAAAGCTTGAAATACATAACTGACTCTCTGGGTTGAAATTGCTTCTAGGTGCTGAATTCAGTGACAGCGCTTGCCAAGTCCATCTATGAGAGGATGTTCTTGTGGATGGTCATTCGTATCAACCAGATGTTGGATACGAAACAGTCAAGGCAGTTCTTCATTGGTGTCTTGGATATTGCTGGCTTTGAAATCTTTGATGTAAGCTTCATTCATGTGAAAAGACACACTTTTATTTTATTTTTTACCATAGTCTTTTTTAATGAGTAAAAGATTTGTCCTCACACAGTACAACAGCATGGAGCAGCTGTGCATCAATTTCACCAATGAAAAGTTGCAACAGTTCTTCAACCACCACATGTTTGTGCTGGAACAAGAAGAGTACAAGAAGGAGGGTATTATTTGGGAGTTCATTGACTTTGGCATGGATCTGGCTGCCTGCATTGAGCTGATTGAAAAGGTACACATTTTATTCTTAAGACTCAATTTGTCGATGGCCGCGAACTAACCTAGATCATCCAAAACACCATAAATGAGATTCTCCTGTGATTTCGTTTCAGCCCATGGGTATCTTCTCCATCCTTGAAGAGGAGTGCATGTTCCCTAAGGCCACAGATACTTCATTCAAGAACAAGTTATATGATCAGCATCTTGGCAAATGCAAAGCATTTGAGAAGCCGAAGCCCGCAAAGGGCAAGGCCGAGGCCCACTTCTCCCTTGTACATTATGCTGGCACCGTAGATTACAACATCAGCGGTTGGCTGGACAAGAACAAGGATCCCCTCAATGAGTCTGTTGTGCAGCTCTACCAGAAGTCTTCAGTTAAACTCCTGGCTTTCCTTTATCCACCTGCTGCTGCTGAGGGTGTGCTGATAAAACACATTAAATATCGCTGGCATCGGGAGGAATTCTCAAATCTACCAAATCATCAATTTTCAGGAGACCCCCCCAAAATGGCATATTTGTTCAACCAATTTATAATTACATTGTCAAACAGCTGAGCCGGTTTTCAACCATTTAGATCACAGGTGTCAAAGTCAAGGCCCGCGGGCCAAATCCGGCCCGCCACATCATTTTTTTCGGCCCGCGAAAGCAAATCAAACTGGTTAAATTCCATGATGATTGCTAAAATCTGAGCCAAAATTTCATATTTTTGGATGTCAATCACAATAAAAGTCATTATTCTTGACTTCAGATTTGAAAAGTAGTTATTCTTTAATTTGCTGTGTGCTCTATATGTAATATTTGAAGGGATTTAAACATTCTAATGGGTTCCCCAAATTCATAACGGCCCTTGAGAGGAAACCATAACTACAATGTGGCCCGCGGCAAAAAAATGACTTTGACACCCCTGATTTAGATTGTTCCAACTCCTATAAACACCACACCCCCATGTGAGGATGAACAGATATGTGGTGGGAGAAAGAAAATGAAATTTACCAGACTGGGGCAATGGAGATTTGTCCTGACGCCAACGATTGAGTAAATGACATGAATATTCAATATGATACTAATGCTCCATTTCTCTCTAAATTGGTGAACAGAAACTAGTGGCAAAAAGGGAGGCAAGAAGAAGGGTGGTTCAATGCAGACTGTATCTTCACAGTTCAGGGTAAGGTCTAGTTTGCATGTACGGTATTGACATGACATTATACGTACTGTCATTCATTGTTTGGTACTTTCAGGAGAACTTGGGGAAACTGATGACCAACTTGAGGAGCACCCATCCTCACTTTGTGCGTTGCCTAATTCCTAATGAGTCAAAGACTCCAGGTAATGAATGCTGCCACAATGTTAGTAGACTGTCAGGCGACATTATATGGATAACAAATCTTTATGACTTAATACCAATAACTATAATTAGTTGTATTATGCTATTATTAAATTGTCACGGTGCATTGCACCCCTTTCCGTAGGTCTGATGGAGAACTTCCTGGTTATCCACCAGCTTAGGTGTAATGGTGTACTTGAGGGTATCAGAATTTGCAGGAAAGGTTTCCCTAGCAGAATCCTCTATGGTGACTTCAAACAGAGGTATCATTGGCAATATTTTTAACAGCGATATTCTGTAAGTCAACAAAAAATAGTTATGGATCAATTGACTTTCACAATGTATAGGTACAAGGTGCTGAATGCTAGCGTCATCCCGGAAGGCCAGTTCATTGACAACAAGAAGGCTGCAGAGAAATTGCTTGGGTCAATCGATATCGACCATGACCAATACAGATTTGGTCACACCAAGGTAAATCGCTATTTCTAAAAAAATAAATCATAAAATAAAGGACTTTTAAAGTTGAACAATTGAAGTTTTCAAATTTAGTTTTGTCTTCCCTGAAAATTACAATTGCAATTTTATCTGCAATTGTTTTCCCAAAACTCATTTTCTTTATATATTTTCCCTATTACAACAAACACTATCAGATCTGTAAAGTGATGCAAAATACCAATGTTAATTAAAATGAAGCATTCATTGAAAGACAGGTTGCAGAAATAATTATTTTGAAGTGCATCTCGTTAAGCGTTCATCACAACAACATAATTCTTCCACATAGGTGTGGAGTATGGAGTGAGGATAAGCATACACTGTAAAAGAGCAGTCCCCAACTTTTTCCGGTCACAAATCAGTTGAGACAAGTACATGCTGTTGGCATTTTTTCTCATTAGTTTGAAAACGGCTAGTTTTTAAGTAAAAATATTAATCTTATTTAATATGTCAAATTAGATTTTTAGGATTTCTAGACATTCGTTTATGTGTTTAACGTGAGATATCAAGTGTGTAACTTGTTTTTTTTTTCAATCCGGTTAGGTGTTCTTTAAAGCAGGTCTTTTGGGTACCCTTGAGGAAATGAGAGATGAGAAGCTTGCAGCTCTAGTCACCATGACTCAGGCCCTCTGCCGTGGTTACCTGATGAGGAAGGAGTTTGTGAAGATGATGGAGAGAAGGCATGTTCTGAATTGTAAAAAGTCTCGATTAATAAAAAGGAAGAAGTGATGTGCATAAATCATACGTCCATTCACAGGGAGGCCATCTTCACCATCCAGTATAATGTGCGTTCATTCATGAATGTCAAACATTGGCCATGGATGAAGGTGTACTACAAAATCAAGCCTCTGCTGAAGAGTGCTGAAACAGAGAAAGAGTTGGCCCAGATGAAGGAAAACTATGAAAAGATGACCGGTGACTTGGCCGCTGCTCTTGCCAAGAAGAAGGAACTTGAGGAGAAGATGGTGTCTCTCCTTCAGGAGAAGAATGATCTACAGCTGCAAGTTGCATCTGTGAGTAACAAGCCACTGACAGATTTTGCTGGTCACCAATGTTTTGTGTGATAGTAGGTGTTTGCTCAATGTGATATAGGAATCAGAGAATCTGTCTGATGCTGAAGAGAGATGTGAGGGTCTAATCAAGAGTAAGATCCAATTGGAAGCCAAACTCAAGGAGACAACTGAGAGATTGGAAGATGAAGAGGAAATCAATGCTGAGCTCACTGCAAAAAAGAGAAAACTGGAGGATGAATGCTCTGAACTCAAGAAGGATATTGATGACCTGGAGCTTACCTTGGCCAAAGTGGAGAAGGAGAAACATGCCACTGAAAACAAGGTGTGCAACTCTCTGTCTCTCTCTCTCTCTATCTCACGCTCTATGAAATTCAGAATTCAATGAAGAACGACCGCTAAATTCCAAATAAATTGTTGAATCAGAATTCAAGTTTGAATTGAGAAGGCAAAGAGGAAGCAGCATTGCAATAATAATGTGAAATTAAGAACCAGAATTGAAATTCTAATAAAGTCCATCCATCCATCCTTTTTCCAGACCACTTTATAGTCATTAGGGTTGCAGGGGTGCTGGAGCCACTCCCAGCCGTCTTCGGGCACTAGGTGGGAGACACCTTTAATTGGTTGCCAGCCAATCGCAGGGCACAGAGACAAACAAACATTCACTCACACACTCACACCTAGGGACAATATGGAGTGTTCATTCAGCTTGAGATGCATGTTTTTGGAATGTGGGAGGAAACCGGAGGACCCGGAGAAAACCCACGCGGGCCCAGGGAGAACATGCAAACTCCACACAGGGAGGCCGGATCGGGTCTTGAACTCACAACCTCTGCACTGTGAAGCCGGCTTGCTCAACTATCGGGCCGCCTCTATGAAAGTCATTCTGCAAAATTAAAGTGAATTTAACAATGACATTTTACACTGTATGAGCATATTGTTATGAATTTCATCCAAATATCATGTTCAGTACTTTATTTACACATAACTCAATGTTACTAAAGTTTGTCATTTTTTTCATGTATATTAAAAGTTTACTTAAAAGACAATATTATCAAGATTACATTTAAAAAGGACAAATGAAAGAATGGTAAAACCACCCTTTATTCCCCAGAATATCGACCTTCATCGAAGTCTTTAAAATAGCTTTTTTGACATGTTTAGTGTACGTCTGATATGTGGGGAGGAAGATGAGTACCCCTGAATTGCATTGAGTACAATTCCACTTCATTTAATTCAAATGAATTCTGTGTGGTGCAGTCAATTCAAATTCAAGTTAATACAATGAATTGAATTGAATTTTATAATTCTGGATTTTGCATAGCCCTGATTTGTACTTATTACAGAAAAAATAAATTCATCTCTGTTTTGCATCATAGGTCAAGAACCTGACTGAGGAAATGGCTTCTCAGGATGAGACCATTGCAAAGTTGACCAAGGAGAAGAAGGCCCTTCAGGAGGCTCATCAGCAGACTCTTGATGACTTGCAGGCTGAGGAAGATAAGGTCAACACTCTGACCAAGGCTAAGACCAAGCTTGAGCAGCAAGTGGACGATGTACGTGAGGATACGTTATTTTAACACTGGAAAAGCAAGATGTAAGAATGATTAAATAGTATTACTCTGCAGCTTGAGGGGTCCCTGGAACAAGAGAAGAAGCTGCGTATGGACCTGGAGAGGGCCAAGAGGAAGCTTGAGGGTGACCTGAAACTCGCACAGGAATCAATCATGGACCTGGAGAATGACAAACAGCAGTCTGATGAGAAACTTAAAAAGTAATGTCTTGATTTCATGACACAACATCCACAATCACTTTTGAAGAGAGACACCACTACACATGACTAATTTTTGCAGGAAGGACTTTGAAATCAGTCAGCTTCTTAGCAAGATTGAGGATGAGCAGTCAATGGGTGCCCAGCTTCAAAAGAAGATCAAAGAACTTCAGGTCAAATGTCCTCAAAGTTACATGTTACATAAAAAAAATGAATATTGAATTTAAAAGTGAAACAGGGACATGTTCTTATAGGCTCGTATTGAGGAACTGGAAGAGGAAATTGAGGCAGAGCGTGCTGCTCGCGCAAAGGTTGAGAAACAGAGAGCGGATCTCTCCAGGGAACTTGAAGAGATCAGTGAGAGGCTGGAGGAGGCCGGCGGTGCCACTGCTGCTCAGATTGAGATGAACAAGAAGCGCGAGGCTGAGTTCCAAAAGCTGCGTCGTGATCTTGAGGAGTCCACCTTGCAGCATGAGGCCACTGCTGCCGCTCTGCGTAAGAAGCAGGCTGACAGTGTTGCTGAGTTGGGTGAACAGATTGACAACCTCCAGCGTGTCAAGCAGAAGCTGGAGAAGGAAAAAAGTGAATACAAGATGGAGATTGATGATCTCTCCAGCAACATGGAGGCTGTTGCCAAAGCAAAGGTGAATGTTTCCAGTCCATATATCGGTAATATACATCAAGGACTCTGATCGTCAGAACAGATTCATAATAGTCATCATATGTTCTAGGCAAATCTTGAAAAGATGTGCCGTACTCTTGAGGACCAACTTAGTGAACTAAAGAGCAAGAATGATGAAAATATCCGTCAGCTCAATGACCTGGGTGCACAGAAAGCCCGTCTTCTGACAGAAAATGGTATGTATGTGGCAATCAAACTACAATGGTAGTTTAAAAGTGAGCATACACGCTAACGCTACATGATGATGTTGAAACAAGGTGAATTTGGTCGTCAAATTGAGGAAAAGGAAGCTCTTGTCTCACAGCTGACCAGAGGTAAACAGGCCTTTACTCAGCAGATTGAGGAATTGAAGAGACAGATTGAAGAGGAGGTCAAGGTAAGAATTGTCACTCTTAACCACATTTTTCTTTTAAGGTTGAAAAGAACGCATCAAATATATTCATCTTACCAGGCCAAGAATGCGCTTGCTCATGGACTGCAATCAGCCCGCCATGACTGTGATCTGCTGAGGGAGCAATTTGAGGAGGAGCAGGAGGCCAAGGCTGAGCTGCAGCGTGGGATGTCCAAGGCCAACTCTGAGGTGGCTCAGTGGAGAACCAAATATGAAACTGATGCCATCCAGCGCACTGAGGAACTTGAGGAAGCCAAGTAATGATGATTAAATTAAAAAAATATATATTGCCGCATACTGACAGCAGGTTTACATTAATTGCTGTTTTAATTTCATTTGATATAGATGGATAAATTTATAGATGGATAAATCTTAATAGCAACTAATATTTTAAGGATGATCCAAATAACTATTCTGTGTAATTACGCATTTTAGAACAAGACAAATGTGTGTAAAATGTATCATCAGGATTGGAGATTTTTCACTGAGAAACATTTAAAACAGGAAAAAGTTGGCGCAGCGACTCCAGGAGGCTGAGGAACAGATTGAAGCTGTGAATTCAAAGTGTGCTTCTCTGGAGAAGACCAAACAGAGACTCCAGAGTGAAGTGGAAGATCTCATGATTGACGTGGAGAGGGCCAATGGTCTTGCTGCCAACCTTGACAAAAAGCAGAGGAACTTTGACAAGGTACAACTGATGGCAAGCTCACCCAAGACATACAAAAATTAACATGCACTTTCTAAATTGTGAAAATAGGTCTTGGCAGAATGGAAGCAGAAGTTTGAGGAGGGTCAAGCAGAGCTTGAGGGAGCACAGAAGGAGGCTCGTTCTCTTGGCACTGAGCTGTTCAAGATGAAGAACTCTTATGAGGAAGCTCTGGATCAACTGGAGACCATGAAGCGTGAAAACAAGAATCTGCAGCGTGAGTGTTGGACAAAGTTTGGCAACTTGTAGCTCATGTGGCTTCCCCGTGCAAGAATGCAGTGCAAGAATGCGATGCAAGAAAGGAGTCCCTCTTATTAATTTGAAACTGTCTTTGTCACTTCGTAGAGGAGATCTCTGATTTAACCGAACAGATTGGCGAGACTGGAAAAAGTATCCATGAGCTTGAGAAGGCCAAGAAACAGGTGGAGACTGAGAAGTGTGAAATTCAAACAGCACTCGAAGAGGCTG
This sequence comes from Hippocampus bargibanti, assembly GCF_051943395.1. Classification (NCBI taxonomy): domain Eukaryota; kingdom Metazoa; phylum Chordata; class Actinopteri; order Syngnathiformes; family Syngnathidae; genus Hippocampus; species Hippocampus bargibanti. The sequence continues at coordinate 25,514,944 of NC_142738.1, read as the reverse complement.
AGGTGAATTGAATTAACACGGGTGTAACAAATCAATGAATAAAATCGGAGTGCAAAGATTTATACTTGTATTCCCAATTTTTTAGGGAACTCTGGAACATGAAGAGTCTAAGATCCTGCGTGTCCAGTTGGAGCTTAACCAGATCAAAGGAGAAGTAGACAGGAAGCTCGCTGAGAAAGACGAGGAGATGGAGCAAATCAAGAGGAATAGCCAAAGAGTGATTGACTCCATGCAGAGCACGTTGGATTCTGAGGTCAGGAGCAGAAATGATGCCCTCAGAATCAAAAAGAAGATGGAGGGAGACTTGAACGAGATGGAAATTCAGCTGAGCCACGCCAATCGGCAGGCAGCCGAGTCTCAGAAGCAATTGAGAATTGTGCAAACACAGCTGAAGGTATAGCAATGTCATGAGTTCGGATCACCGTTCTTTCGTGTAGCTATTTTTTCACTTCATACTTTGATTTTCACCAGGATGCACAACTGCATCTTGATGATGCCGTCAGAGCACAGGATGACCTGAAGGAACAAGCTGCCATGGTGGACCGCAGGAATGGCCTTATGGTGGCTGAAATTGAGGAACTTCGGGCTGCTCTGGAACAAACAGAGAGAGGCCGAAAAGTTGCTGAGCAGGAGCTGGTAGATGCCAGTGAACGTGTGGGCCTTCTGCACTCTCAGGTATATAAGATATATATATTTTTAATATGTTTTGGGATTCAACATGGCAATATTCATGTGTTATGTTTTGAGTAACAATTACATTTCTGTCTCAGAACACAAGCCTTCTTAACACCAAGAAGAAGCTTGAGTCTGACCTTGTCCAGATCCAGAGTGAAGTAGATGACACTGTTCAGGAAGCCAGAAATGCAGAGGACAAAGCCAAGAAGGCCATCACCGATGTATGTTTTCTCTTTGTAATGTTACTTATTTGACTTAATTGATTCGAAAGAAATTTCTAATAACAAAAACAAAATCATGTGTTCTAGGCTGCAATGATGGCTGAGGAGCTGAAGAAGGAACAGGACACCAGCGCCCATCTGGAAAGAATGAAGAAGAACCTGGAAGTTGCTGTCAAGGATCTACAGCATCGCCTGGATGAGGCTGAGAACTTGGCTATGAAGGGTGGCAAGAAACAACTTCAGAAACTTGAATCTCGGGTAAGACAATTAAGTGAACCCACTCAAAGCTAATAAAAAGTATTGCTGTTACATTTGAAAAACAATCAATCTCCAGGTGCGTGAACTTGAGACAGAGGTTGAGGCAGAGCAGCGACGTGGAGCTGACGCTGTTAAGGGTGTCCGAAAATATGAGAGGAGGGTGAAGGAGCTTACTTACCAGGTACATTACTTAGCGTGCATATGTCAAAGAAGAACCTGAAATTAGATGAATTCAAACTTGCAAATCTGATTCTTTTTGTTCACAGACTGAAGAGGACAAGAAAAATGTCGTCAGATTGCAGGATCTGGTTGATAAATTGCAGCTCAAGGTGAAGGCCTACAAGAGGCAGGCAGAGGAAGCGGTAAGGACTGACAAGAAAATAAGAACCAATGTTTTTGTATCTGTATCTCTCTGTCTCTTTCTCTCTCTCTCCCTCTCTCTCTTTCTCTCTCTATCGGTAAATAATTAAATAATAAATAAACACTGGTAAATAATTTTGTACTGTAAAGTTTAATGTATGCAACTACACCCCTAATGAGGATAAAGTGGCCTGGAAAGTGGATGGATATTTCCGACTTAAATTTTCTGCCTGACCTGAATTTACAGGAGGAGCAGGCCAATGTTCACCTGTCCAAATGCAGGAAGGTCCAACATGAGCTGGAAGAGGCAGAGGAGCGTGCTGACATTGCAGAGTCTCAAGTCAACAAACTCAGAGCCAAAAGCCGTGACTCTGGAAAAGTAAGTATTGAAAAATTAAATGACCAGTATCCATATTAGAAAAGTATAGGCCACTTATCAAATATGAAATCAATTTTGGATTTTAAGAATGACTGTATATTTTCTTTCAGAGCAAGGATACAGCTGAGTGAAGTTGATTCTTCCGTGGGTTGTTTCAACTCATATAATATGATGTGAAATAAACCACAATAAAACTCCTTTGAAAAAAATGCAAATATGAGTGGTACTTTTTTATGCCAGACTGTATTTTTGGAAGAACCTGATTTTATCATGTCACTATAGTGATAAGAGACAGGAACATAGGGTGACCTTTAAGAGTGGAGGCAGATGTACACAAGTAGAATACATTCTGTGTCAACGGCGCCATCTGCAGGAAATCAGTGACTGTAAAGTAGTGGTTGGTGAAAGTGTAGCCAGACAGTATAGGTTGGTGGGTCTGTAGGATGATGCTGGTAGTGAGGAATATGAAGAAACCAAAGGTAGAAGTGAGGACAAAATGGTGGAAGTTGAAAAAAGAAGAGTGTTTCATGACATGTAGGAAGGAGGTAATACAAGCACTGGGTAATAAAAGCACTGGGCAAGAGGTCCTTCCAGATGACTGGCAGACTACAGCTAACATAATATAAGATAAGGATAAGGAGACATAGTGGTGGAATGGGGAGGTGCAAGAGTGTATACAGAGAAAGAGGTGAGCAAAGAAGTGGGACACTGAGAGAACGGACAAGAGTAGGCACCAGTACAAGGAGATGCAGCGCACAGTTAAAGTAAAGGTGGCAAAGGCCAAACAAGAGGCCTATGATGACTTGTATGATAGGCTGGACAGCAAGGAAGGCGAGACTGATCTTTACAGGCTGGAGAGACAGAGAGACAAAGATGGTAAGGACCTGCAGCAGGTTCGTGTGATTAAGTATAGAGATGGTAATGTATTAACAAGTGCCAGTAGTCTGATGGCAAGATGGAAAGAGTACTTTGAAGAATTGATGAATGAGGAAAATGAGAAGGAACAAAGAGTAGAAGATGTGACTGTTGTGGACCAAGACGTAGCAAACATTAGCAAGGATGAAGTGAGGAGGGCGCTGAAGAGGATGAAGGGTGGAAAGGCACTTGGGCCTGATGATTTACCAATCGAAGTATGGAAGTGTGGCGGTGGTGGTCCTGACTGGGTTATTCAACGAGATCTTAGATGGTGAACAGATGCCTGAAGAACGGAGACCAAGTGTACTCGTTCCAATTTTTAAGAACAAGGGAGATGTGCAGATTTGTAGTAACGACAGAGGAATAAAGTTGATGAGTCATACAATGAAACTATGGGAAAGAGTAGTTGAAAGCTAGACTAAGAGCAGAAGTGAACATTGGTGAGCAGCAATATGCCTTCATGCCAAAAAGGGGTACGACAGATGCAGTGTTTGCCTTAAAGGACAACCGACGTCTCCGGACAAGTTGTGTCCATAATTTGTAAAATGGCTTCAAATGACTTCTACTGAGCGTATTTTACAAATATTCCACCGCATATAGCTATATTTTACGTTTTAAGACTCGAGCTGAATATTCAGGAAGTCTTGTTTTTGAGTTGGTGACGAGTCAGTACACTGACGTCACTAAAGGACCGCCCCTGACAGTAAAAAAATCATCACGTCAATGTATTTTGCTGTACTTGTTTGGTCTGGGGACCATTTGTGTTGCACCCAAAAGCCTCCAGAAGGCCAGAAGAGGGCGTCCAAGCGCCATATAAGGAATTTATCAGCCTGTGGAAACGGAGGTGGCCACAGGAGGTTGCCATTTTGTGCCTCTTTTTTTGGGTGAGAGATTTCCCCCCAATGTTGCCTCAAAATCGCACAACTAAATTATTTAATCGTTTGCAAACATGTATGCTTTCCTCTTCAGAACTATTTCAATCATATTCATAACTGGATGTGTAACAAGAAAGCATATTCTCCGAATCTGAAGAGATTGTTTTGATTCACTAGCAATGCAAGATGTCTTGGCGTGACGTCACGAACTGGGGGCGGGACTTTCTGAAAATGCCCAATTCGCAGCTCATTTTTTTCCAGATTTTGGACACTTTAAGTCATTTTTATTGGTGTTTTGCATTTGACTAAAAATATCATACTGTGTGTTTTGGGTATTTTAGATGCTATAAAATGTTTTTATAATGTCAGTTAAAAAACAAAAAAGTGACGTCGGTTGTCCTTTAAGAATGCTGATAGAGAAGTACAGAGAAGGTCAGAATGAATTGCATTGTGTCTTTGTAGATCTGGAGAAAGCGTATGACAGGGTGCCCAGAGAAGAGCTGTGGTATTGCACGAGGAAGTCTGGAGTGACGGAAAAGTATGTCAGAGCGGTGCAAGACATGGATCATGACTGTAAAACAGTTGTGAGGTGTGCTGTCGGTGTGACGGAGGAATTCAAGGTGGAGGTGGGACTCCACCAGGGGCCAGCTCTGAGCCCCTTCTTATTTGCTATGGTGATGGACAAGCTGACAGATGATCTTTGACAAGAATCTCCTTGGACCATGATGTTTGCAGATGACATTGTGATCTGTAGCGAGAACAGGGAACAGGTGGCGGAGAAATGTGGAGGTATGCCCTGGAAAGGAGAGGAATGAAGATTAGCCACAGCAAGACGGAATATATGTGTGTGTGAATGAGAGGGATCCAAGTGCAAGAGTGATGCTACAGGGAGAAGAGATAAAGAAGGTGGAGGATTTTAAGTACTTGGGGTCAACTGTCCAGAGCAATGGAGAGTGTGGAAAAGAGGTGAAGAAGTGTGTCCAGGCAGGCTGGAACGGCCGGACAAAAATGTCAGGTGTTATGTGTGATAGAAGGGTTTCAGCTAGGATGATAGGAAAAGTGTATAAAACCGTGGTCAGACCAGCCATGATGTTTGGACTGGAGACAGTGCCACTGAAGAAAAGACAGGAAGCAGAGCTGGAGGTAGCAGAGCTGAAATGTTGAGGTTTTCTTTGGGAGTGACCAGGTTGGATAGGATCAGTAATGAGTATATTAGAGGGACAACTAATATTAGGCTTTGGAGAGAAAGTCAGAGAGGCCAGACTGAGATGGTTTGGACATGTCCAGAGGAGAGAGCGACTATATCGGGAGAAGGATGTTGAATCTGAAACTGCCAGGCAGGAGACTGAGCGGAGAACCGAAGAGGAAGTTTATGGATGTTGTCAAAGAGGTCATGAAGGTAGCTGGTGTGAGAGAAGAGGATGCACAAAACCGGCTTAGATGGAGGACACTGATTCGCTGTGGCGACCCCTGAATGGAAAAGCCGAAAGGAAAAGAAGAAGATAGCCAATTTAATTTCATCTGGAGAAACTTCAGATTTGCACCTTTTCTTGGAGCGATCGTACCACGTAATTATTTTTTCTGTGATTTGTTACTGAAGAATTTCCAGTAATTCAATCTTTACCTTTCTAGGGTTACCAATCATTGATTTGCCATTTGCCAGCTTTACAGCATTGAAACACAAAAGTATAAGTGAAAAGAAGTTGAACAGTTTATAAACGTACATTTTTAAAACAAAAGAAACAGAAAATAATTCAAGCTGCTATGGGACCTCAACTCCATCCATCCATCCATCCATCCATCCATCCATCCATCCATCCATCCATCCATCCATCCATCCATCCATCCATCCATCCATCCATCCATCCATCCATCCATCCATCCATTGCCCAGATACAGACACTGACATCTAACAAAGGACCAAAATAACAAATAAACAGAAGACCAGCCATGGCAGCACCTGAGCTTTATGCACTCTGGGAATAATCTCTCAAAAATGACATTCTGGGAGGAGTGACCTGATGTAAGTGCTGAGGGTGATGAATTATGTGGGACCAGCGTCTTCATGAGCTCAGCATTTCCTTCCACACCCACGACTGAAAACAAAACAAAGACAGACACCTCTTCTTTTTCTTTCGGCTTTTCCCTTCAAAGGGTCGCCACAGCAAATCAGTGTCCTCCATCTTTAGAGGTTTGATCCGCATGTTTGTTTTGGCCAAGCTTTTACGTCGGATGCCCTTCCTGACACAACCCTCTGTATTTATCTGGGCTTGGGACCGGCACAAGAAGACTTATCTCTCTTTGTCGCTACAGAACAAGCAACTCACTCAGTAAAAGGCTCCCAAACACAAAATGGTCATCGGCACAGCAACAAAAATAGAAATGCAGCAATTTCAATATTACAAGGAACAAACAACAACAATACAAAATAAGTCGTTTTATTCAGGGAAAACCTACTATTTTCTAAACTCTATTCATTGTTCTACAATAATGTGGTAATCTGTTTGTACGTTATATAACAAGGAATATTTTTTTAATGTGTAAATGTTCAGGAAGGTGTTTTACTCTGATGCATTTTTAAGTTTAAAAATTCATTTAAAAAATACTTTTTTTCGGCACCAGTCACAATTTTATCAACAAAAAATAATACATAACTCTAAAAGTGCTAATTGGTGTAATTTAAATACAGTAAGCACGGTTTGGTCAAATTGATATGAAAAGTATCAAACCTTTGAGCCTCAACAGGGTAGAATAATGTAGGCTTGTCATAAAAGAACATAAAATAGATCTGTTCTTATTCATATTAAGGCACAGCTATTAATAACATCACAGTTGCTCAAGTAACAACTAATCACTGGTCAGCTTCAAAGTTTAGCTGTGATTGTTTATAAATTGAGCCCTTCGAAAATGTGAAGGCTCAGTTTACATTTCTGGTTGACTGAAAAGTGGCAAAATGGCCACCCGCTAAAATGGCTAGACATTGGTGAATTTTGTTGCTTAACTCACATTCCCCAAACATGAAATTTATCATTAGACCAGTGGAGGTGTACAGAAACTATTCATACAAAGAACATTTTGGGATCCATTTCGCATTTAAAAAAGTAATCCCTCCAAAAATATGAGTAAAGTGAGTGCAAAACTTTCCAAGATGTCAGGAAGTAAATTTTTGTTCAAAATAGAGCATAAAATAGCATCACCAACTTGTTTGCAAAAATAGGTAACCATAAGGTGTCGAAGATGACTTTGAGACATCATAACTCAGATAAGGAGTGCATGCCACTTGGCTATCGGCTGACGGACTGAGCGGAGCATCAGATCCAAATGTTCACTTTCTGAATTGTTGTTCTTCAAAATTAACTGTCCAATCATTTGCTTGGGTACGTTTCTATTTGAGTGAGTCTCAAAGACAGAGATCAAAATTTTAAAATGTTGCACAGGAAATTCTGGCAAGGAGAAAACAAGAACTTCATTGAAGACAGTCACCGTGCCACGCTCCACAGCAGAGGTTTTCTGGTGCTTCAACTTGCACCGGGTGCACTGTACACTGATCCTGACATAGAGGACTGTACAACACAAGTAATATGTGTTAGAAGATTTCATTTGAATCAAAGATGTTTTGTCAAAGGTGAAAATCCAATTGTTTGTTACCTGTTTCCAAATGCATCTCCTTATGGATTGTATGAACCTTGAGCACTCCAACCTCAATTCTCTGAGAAGTTGGAAGAAACTTCAGCGACAGAAGAATTTCCCCCACCACATCCTGCCAATTGAGCATATACACATATGTCATTTTGAATTATTTTGTTGAATAAAAGTAAAAACATTGCAAACTTGAAGAATTGCCAGTTGTCATTTTCAAAAAGTAGGTTCGAACAAACAATAATCTGACCTAAAATGTTTTCTTTTTTATATAATTAATCTTTGTTGAAAGTGTTTGAATGGTTGCCTACGTGTGACTTGCGATTGGCTGGGAACCAGTTCAGGGTTTACATTGCCTACTGCCTGAATACACCACATTCCCGACCCTCGCGATGTACAACTGCTTTGAAATGGATGGATGGACATGAATCATTTTGAATGAATGGATTAGAGATAAACCATTTAATTTTACTGCCCGGATTAGAATAGTCAACGTTTTGCTGAACGTGCAGTGAAATAAGTATAAAGTCAGAACTAAATTGTGTGCAAGTAACTTCTATCATCTAGCAAAATATACTTTGGGTTTCCAGTACATACTCCGCACAGATATCTTGGTAGGATACACCAACCACCTGGTTTTGGCACTCTACGTAGGCTTTCCCTTGCTGCATCTCAGATGTGTGCTTATATTTACATATTTTATATTTAAATGTATTCATATTCCGCTTTTTGTCTTCTACTTTCTCCCTTTTGTAATTCAGCTGCTGTCAATTGTAAATTTCTCCATTGTGAGACAAATGAAAGTTTTCTTATCTTTTCTGATCTGATGTGATCTTATCTTATCTGCCAAACAGGGTTAATGAAACGATAGCTGTGGATCGTGGGCTGCACATTAGAGAAAAAAAAACACAATGGGGGAATTCTGAAGTTGTATATACAGCAATCTGCATTGCCAGTTATTTGGGTTGCTATAATTACAATATTAATGTACATAATGCCAGTGTCTGAAACTCATCACAAAAAGTTAGCGGACACCAGGGCAGACAACTCTGAAAAGCTGCCTGCCCGGCCACTAAATTGCCTGCCCCATTTGTCACAACTTGAAACACAATAAGACGACTAATCGCAAAAAAAAAAACATTGTTGCGAAGTATAAAGGATTTATTTAATTAAGGAAGTACCTAACACAAATGCTCACTTGCTTAATTTATGGTAATTATCCCTTGCTGGAGATTTCGCACCATTTGTCGTTTGTCGTCATGGTGCACAATGCAATGTTTGTGTTGCATTGTCTGCTAAAAGCGATGTGGCTCCTCTTTCTAAGCGCCTTTCAAAACTTTCAAGTACACTTCACAGTCACGGTATAGTTCGAAGCACGAAACAGGGTTCTGATCGGCTGCCGTGCCGAGGATGCAAATTGCCAAACGAACGCTCGTTTGGCAATTGGCATACATTGTGTAGAGAATTGCCAAACAAACGCTCGTGTGGCAATTTGCATACTCGGCAGCCAATCAAAAGCCTGTTTTGTGCTTCGGACTATACCGTGACTGTAAAGTGTACTTGAGAGTTTTGAAAGGCGCTTAGAAAGAGGAGTCCACGTGGCTCGTAACAATTTGCTTGTAGATTTTGCTTTATTGAATAAAACAGACGTTTGATTTGAAAAAAACTATATATTTTTTTCTCTTGACAAAATTGTCGGCCGCCCGGGCTGAGACGTTTTGAAAGTTGTACGCCCCAGGCCTCTGGGCAGACGTTATTCTAAACATATAACACAAATAATGCAGTTCCGCTCAATTTTGACATGTATATTGTACAGTTTATCGGTACGTATATGCGCTCAGTAGTCTTCTTCTTATAGTAGAATTATAAATAAACACACATATACAAGCAGGATTTGCAGGGGGCTGCCGGTAGTCCGGTTTGTTGGACACTGTCTACGCCTACCCCCGGGTGCGTGTTTGGGATCACTCTTTGTCTGGCCTCTACCCTTCAACCTGTTCGGCTTGGGTGACCCTGCCAGGAGTGCAAGACTCCGGCCGACATAGCTGTCGGGGTCATTGAGACGCGCAAAGTGCCTCACCACGATAAGGTGGTGATCCCAGTCGAGGCACAAAAAAATAATAAATAAATAAACCACACACAAACACACGCTCATAAACACACACACACACACACACACACACACACACACATTCACACGCTAACAAATTTGAGCGCATGCAAATGCATGCACGGATATGCAAATAGGACTATATGACAGTTTCACCTGTATTCATCTTTTTGAGTGAGGCTTATTTTTACCTTTTGGGGAGTGTTAAGCTTTCCTTTTAGCTCCAGAGGGTAAGAAATATTGAGATGTCTTAAAGGCACCCTAACCTGTCCCAATGTTGTGTGTCTGGAGAATCTGTCAAAGTCTCTCACCTTTCACAAAGAAAGAAATGGGGGTATGTTATTCAACGGTGGTCAGAAATACCATGGCAGGAACTTGAATTAGCATTGTCTTACATATGTGAGGGATTACATTTTTTTTAATTATTGTCTTTACTATCTTCAGACTATAGATTATCAGAGGCGATCATCTTTTTAAAAAAGAATTACTCTGACATCGAGAGTGTTGTGATCCAACAACAGTTTGTCCTAAAGAAGAAACAATATGTGTATCATTTTATCATCCTGACAATGTGAAATGTATTTGTACTGTATGTTTAAGAACCTCCATTCTGAGGTCAATTTGATCCAGCTCATTTTCGTCATGTAGGAGACAGGTGAAATGGTCTCCAAACAAGGGGTTACAGGTGCCTTTTACAATACGAGTCCGCCAGTCCTCCAGCACGGTCCGCAGGGTAAGTGGTGTCCCTTCATCCTAACAGAATCATTGAAAGCCGGGTATTACAGAGTGGATGAACATGGATAAATGGGTTTTGGATAACAAAAATGACATGAGAATGATACAAGACTTTAAGAGGTTGTTTTAAGAGATATTGATTAAATAAAAAGTTGGATTGGATTGGATATGCCTTTATTAGTCTCACAGTGGAGAAATTTACATTTCACAGCAGCAAAGTGATGAAAGGAATTCATAAATGATTCAAAATACACTTTTGATCAGTTTTGTGCATCATTGGATAATAAAGGCATTAAAAGAATAATAGTAATAATAATAATAGCAATAGAAGAATATGGAATAATAATAATAATAATAATAATAATAATAATAATAATAATAATAATAATAATAATAATAATAATAATAATAATAATAGACACGTTTGTACCGCTTCCTCAATGGAAGGCCCATCCGTCTCAGATCCGATCCATAGAAGCTTCAGTTGGACAAACAGCTGGAGGCTGCTGATTTTCCCTGGCTGCTGAAGCCCCTCGACCTCTAAGATAGTAACCACAAGACGGTGCTGTTCCACGTCATAATATAGAGAATAGTGGAGCCACCCTTGAATCATCTGTTGACCAAAGGAGGTGGGACAGTAAAGAACTCCGATGCTGATTTCATGATGTGTTATTTGAACCAAATGAAATAATAATAATAAGGCTACTAGAATATCAAACAGCTTTTCCATACAGCACTGCCATTAACAGGGCATTACAAGGCATATACTGCTCAGAAGACATAAGAAAAGTTTGATACAAACTTTAACCTCTCCTGTATTCTGTGTGGATTCCAAGATGCCCGTATCAACATCTTCGACCTACAAAGTTTGCATATTTGTTTGAAAACTTTCAGAATAGTCATGCATGTTCCAGTTGACATAGGTGGTACTTGTCAATTAAATCAGTACCACTTCCCATCAATATGTTGAGAGTTTAGACTGTGTTTGACCTCATTGGTATTGTGGGTGACGTCGAATGGTGGAAATTAACACCTGCCAAATGTGGCTCAATTTTTCATTTCGGCTGGTGTTAATAAAAGCTTCCTGGCCACATTGGTTGTTAATGCATGAAGTGATTGGTAATTTCAGATAAACTTGGGCATGGGGTCTTGTGCGATGCGCGGGGGCACCTGGTGCCCATCAGGAGTGTCACTGAACATCCATCCACCCATCCAAATTCCGATCCGCTTATCCTCACAAGGGTTGCATGGGGTGCTGGAGCCCATCTCAGCTGGCTTCGGGCAGTCGGCGGAGGACACCGTGAATTGGTTGCCAGCCAAATACAGTGCAAAGTGGGACGAAACTGGAGGGCTCTGAGAAAACCCACGCGGGCATGGGGAGACCATGCAAACTGCTCGCAGGGAGACGGAGCGGGATTTGAACTCACAACCTCTTTATTGTGAAGTTGGCGTGCTAACCACTCAACATTGTGAAACTAAATGAAGAGTCGCCTCAGGAAAACACTGATAATTAGATTATAATGTGGAAAGGTAGTACCCTCGATGGATAAATCAGCAATGTGCCATGTTTGAGGAACATTGGTGCTTCTTCCCAAGCTGAGCCAAAAGCTACAGTGTGGTAATCAGGTGAGTTTATAAAATACGTCCTTTATCAACATTCATATACTGTATATTTTCCTCTTTCTGGAATGTATTTATTGGTAATGTAAACAAATTACTTGCAAATGTGTTTTGCTATATAAATGTATATAAATATAAATGTGCTATACATACAAATCTGCCTCACACTAATACATGAGCAAGCGTCATATCATGGGATTAATTATTGATATAAATACTTATATAAAACTGCTTGTGGTGCCTCCTGAATTGTCAAATCAAACAACCACTTAAGTATTTTATCTGCCTACAACTAATACTGTACGATTAACAAGGTCCGAATAAAGCTGCAAGGTATTGTTTCGTTGAATACATTTAACAAGGAGTGTGCAGTGAATATGAACCTTAAAATTCCGTTTTAATAAGGTCAACTCAAATGACATTTTCTTTTCCTGTGATTTCTCACCTTAATAGATGGAATTCCTTTGTACTGTTCTTTAATTTCAGATATGTCATCTGGGTGCAGCAAATCACCATTCACTATAGTAAAGATCAAACAAACATTTTTTCCCTCTATATGTCAGCTAGTGTTAGGATTTAATGTTTGTGCTCACCTGCTTGAGGATGAGGGGGTGCAGCTGAGGGCCGTTTGAAGCATCTAATGGCCTGCCAGGCCAAGATAGCCAGTGCCACCAGAAGAAGAGCAACTGACAAGCCAAGGATGCTGTATTTAACTGCATCTGAGAAAGGGAACCTCAAGGCTGCAGCAGATGACAGAAACCTCCCAGAGGTGAAATAATTCAATGGAAGGACCATCATGTTCTGGGCTGCAGACCAGAAAACGCAAGGTTATGTGACAATGATCATTGTCAGAGAAAATCGTGATGAACAATTAACCAGACCTGAGACTCAGCAGAAAAATAGAGCTTAACTTTAAAAAAAATTTATTGTGTACACTACAGTTAGAGGCTGTTCTCTGTATCGGGAAAAACAACATTTACTACATTTTTAAGTACAGTTTGCACTGAGCAGGATATATTTTTTAAAAGTGTTTAAATTGTCTGATTGAATCATATGAGTGGCTTGCTCCAGTTTTGGTTTTATCTCATACAGTGTGAACTATATTCTCCTAGTGTCGGTTACAGTCATCCTTAAATCAACAGCTGACACTTCAACGATGTCTGTGAAGAAACTGTGATTTAGCTTACTGGAGTAATCTTAGTGTTTAATTACTTTTGAATCGTGAATTATGTGAAGTTACTCAGTTTTTACATTCATATTGTTTGGATATAAAATTTTTAATACCATTGTGCTATCACATCTGAGCCCATATGACAAAAAATTGCTGTTTTGCGAATTGAGCGTCATATGGAAATCACAGTTGTACTAAATTCATCCTGTCTACTTGATAACTAATGTTAAGCAGATTCCTTACTTACAGACAGTGTATTGTAGGTGTTCAAAAACCTGACATGTTTCGGCGACTACTTCCGTCTTCGTCAGAGTGTCTGAGTGTCTGACGAAGGCGGAAGTAGTCGCCGAAACATGTCAGGTATTTGAACACCTACAATACACTGTCTGTAAGTAAGGAATATGGAAATCACACTTGCATGCTCCTGGAATGTGGGAGGAAGACAGAATAGTCCGAGAAGTCCCACACAAGAACACATACCTCTGAACTATGCTAACCACCACACTGCAACTGTGCATTTCATTTTATTTTCATTTATATCTGGAAGTCATCAAATGATGTAAAAACTAGTAAAATGTCTAAACAAGACCATTTCCTTTTGATAGTCTTTTTTTCTGGTTTGGCTTTAAAAATAATCTGTTTGAATATAAATAAATGTGGTATTCATTTTTATGAGTTTAAGCTTCAAAATTCAGTTCGGTTTTACATGAAGAGGAAACCAATGGACAAAAATCCATACAAATGTATGGCTCCTCAAGTTGAATGATACACACATTTTTTTTAACACAACACACAATGCATTTAAAGGCGCTTGTCAATAGTAATTGTCAATCTTGGTATTCTTAATGTTCATTTGACTGTTATAGGTTTGTATTTGAACACAAATTACGGTTTAAAAGGACAAATACAGTAAAAAAAATACTTACTCTATTCAGCAGAAAGAAAGATTATTTTGGGGATGTCACTCTCACATTGCTTGGTTGCCACTGCATCGTACAATTTTGGAAAGGAATTTTGCGTTGTTTCTTCTGCACGATAAAAGCAGAGAACTTATCCACGCTTCTTCCTCATTCTTTGAAACAAAGCACACTCCCTTGCTTCAAGCTCTTCAAACACATACACAAGCAAATGACAAGACAAGTTCCCGTACACACTTCTGGACGAACTCGTTAGTTGAGATCTTGCTGACAATTTAGGAAGTTAAACAAAAACAGATTGACATATCTTTTCCTTGTCTGAAAAGTTACTTTGCCCTCAGATCTGCCTTTACAAAGCATTTATAAATTGGATTTATGGCTGTTTCAAACCATTTGCTAATAGCACAATGTGATGAAAATGTGTTTGGCACCTCTTGATGTTTTTCCTTTATTTCAGATTTGTCACATTTCAATGTTTCCCATTATCAAATACATGTACTGTACATTTAAATATTAGTTTAGAAGGGACAATACAAGGCATTTTTTGTAATGGTTGTTGACTGGTTAGCATGTCCACCTCTCTGTGTATGTAGTTTTCAGGTTCTGCCTGTGCCCACATGGGTTCCTCCTACATTCCAAAAACATACATGGTAGATTAATATAACACTCCAAATTATCCTCAAGTATGATTGTGAGCGCAAATGGTTGTTGATCAGGGCTGTTGTGCCCTGCTATTGGCTGTGTACTTCACCCATTCAATGAAGAGGGATGGGTGGATGTTTTGTGCTTGACAATATGTTTAATCATTTAAATTTGGCAGTCTTGTTAACATACTTTAAAAAATGTAACTTTACACAAAGCTAAAAAAACATACTCAAAACTCTTGAACTGATAACTAGGGGTCTTCGTCAAAGAAATATATATGGCGCCAGCAGTGGTGGCTGCATTTATGACATTCAGCTGACATTACTTAATTAAGGAGATGCTTACACATTATTGCTAAGTGATAATCATAAAAAACATCATCTGTTCATCTACTATCAAAAAACCTCACGGTACAAGGGAAAAAAGGACACTCGCTGTCACTGTGCAATGACACCCGCTAGATGTCACGATGTACATGACATTACACATACGTACTTTAGAGCAGTGGTTCTTCAACTCTCCGCCGCAGAGGTCCACCCCTCAGTGAGTCTGCAGTTAGTGGGCACAGTCATTGAAAGTGTCCTATTCTGAGATTTCCGCTTTAATGTCGCTGACGGACGCAGCAGAGTGAGAGCTGCCTATCAGACACCTTGAAGACGTTCTGTATATTTGTCTAAGTGAGTCTCCCTATCAAATACAGTTTAATCCATGCTAACTGTGTCGAGCAAAAAAAGAAAGTGGCCGCACTAATATGTAAATCATGGACGGAACGTGACGGGAGTCACCGTCCTATCTGCACGATTTGCAATGCTACAGACAAGGCCAAGTTGAGCAACTCAATTTATTTCGTGAACTAGTGAAAAAAAAACGTTTTATTTTTTATTAAAGTAGGGTACGGTCCTTTTCGTTCGTTCTGTACCGAAGAGGATTAGGGCCACTGAAGAAAAAAAATATGGTTGGCAAAATTCTGACTTTAATCTCAGAATTCTGACTTTAAAGTCAGACTTCTGAGAATAAAGTCAGAATTCTGAGAATAAAGTCAGAATAGTCAGAATTCTGAGAATAAAGTCAGAATTCTGACTTTAAAGTCGCAATGAAAAGAATTCTGACTTTAAAGTCAGAATTCTGACGTTAAAATCAGAATTCTGAGATTAAAGTCAGATTTTTGCCAACCATATTTTTTTTCTTCAGTGGCCCTAATCCTCTTCCGTAGTTCTGATTATGTTCACTTGATCGGTTTAGGTTTCAGGGACTGTCAATGCATCCCTGCACATGACTGTTGATGATTGGTCATACTAGTTGAAAAATGAATATATTGTTTGAAAGAATTGCTAAATTTTCTCTTACTTTCTAGAATTACATGTAGGTATTTAATAACATTTCGGAACTGGTTGGGAACAATTCAGAACCGCTAAACTTTCATCACATTTTCAGCAATTAACATTTTCCAGAGCATTGTCAATACATGGTGAGTAGTTTTACTTTATTTGAATGTTGCTGTGCTGATGACCATTTTGTGTTTGGGGGGCTTTTAATCTTCATTTTTATTCAGTTCATAGAGTTGCTTGTTCTGTAGCCACAAGGGGACACAATCCAGTGTCTTCTTGTGCCGGTCCCAAGCCCATGCAGATAAAGACAGAGGGTTGAGTCAGGAAGGGCATCCGACGTAAAAGCTTGGCCAAAACAAACATGTGAATCAAACCTCTGATGATGGAGGACACTGATTCGCTGTGGTGACCCCTGAAGGGAAAAGCTGAAACGAAAAGAAGAACATTTTCTTGTGCATTTGCATTTTACATAAAGATTTAAATGTTTCTGATTAATTGATGTGGATTTGCCTCCGTATGTCTGCTAAATTATATTTAGACTTTAAAAGGATGTCAACTCAATTTCTCCCCATTTTTTTGTATGTAACATCTTTCCATCTATAGATCATCGTCTCAGACACGGACCCTATTTTGGGCAGCTATTTTTTATTAAATGTGTTTACACGAACAAAAGCTTCATCTAGCCATCCATTCTCAACCGCGGAGCCGGTGACAACAGCGTTAGCGAGGAAGTCCATACTTTCCTCTCTGCAGTTCCTTTTTCCAGCTCTTCCCACAGGATTCCAAGGTGTTCCAGGCCAACTGGTAGACATTGTAGATACCCGAACAACCTCATCTGGGTCCTCTCCATGTGGAGGAGAAGTGGATTGACTTTGAGCACCGACTGGATGTGGAGCTTCTCAAATTATTTCTAAGGGACACCCTACGAAGGAGTCTCGTCCTGTCTGTCAAAGTCCATAGCTTGTGATGGTAGGAACCTAGATCGAGAGTGACTCCTCGAGTCACACGGTCAAATGCTTTCTCCAAGTCCACAAAGCGCATTTAACTGGTTGGGCGAACTTCCATGCACTCTTGAAGACTGCCAAGACTCGAGAGCTGGTTTACCGTTCCATGATCAAAACAAAAATGACAATGCTCTTTGTAAATCTGAGACATGACTTCCTGACGTAAGGACCGCCTCACAACATCCGGAGACTTGAAGACCTCTCATGCACTCCTGGGAATTTGCCACCACGGACCTTTTTAACCATCTTTGTGACTTCAAACTCAGGAATAGGAGAGCGTATCCCAAAAGTTCCCACATTCTGCTTCCTCTAAGGAAAGTGTGTTGGTCGAGTTGAGGATGTATTCTGCCTACAGATTCACAATGTCCCAAGCTTCAAAACAAAAGAAACATATCACGTTGAATTCAGGTTATATTAATAATACCATATGTCCATATTACACTGGATCATGTATGTATTTCCAAATAAACTACTATAAAATGATTTAAAATTCACAATACTTTCGTGCATTATGCAGTAGGACAAAACAACCCGAATATGGCTGACCTCCTCAATTGCAGAACAACAATTGTGTCGGCTTGTTTTAAAGGACAACCGACGCCTCCGGACAAGTTGTGTCCATAATTTGTAAAATCGCTTCAAATGACTTCTACTGAGAGTATTTTACAAAGATTCCACCGCATATAGCTATATTTTACGTTTTAAGACTCGCACTGAATATTCAGGAAGTCTTGTTTTTGAGTTGGTGACGATTCCTGACGTCATGTGACGAAGGAGCGCCCCTGACCGAGAAAGCAGACACAATGCATTTTGCGGTACTTTGTTTGGTCTGAAAACTTCGTGTTGATCCGTGTTGATGGCGAAATCAGAACGAAAACATAAATAAGGCGATGGTGAATCGTTGTGTGTTGCACCAAGACAACTATTTGATATTCGCTGCCACAAATTCCCAGCAGACAAATCAGCCCATTTCTAACGTACTTTGGCGCCATCTCCTGCATTTTCTGGGTGCTACATTTCTGTCCAGATGCCTAACAATGAACGAGAGTAAATTATTTAATCGATTGCAAACATTTATGCTTTCCTCTTCAGAACTATTTGAATCATATTCATAACTGGATGAGTAACAAGACAGAATCTGAAGCCATTGTTTTGATTCTCAAGCAAAGCAAGACGTCTTGGCGTGACATCACGAACAAGGGGGCGGGACCTTCTGAAATTGGCCAATTCCGGGTTCAATTTGAAGTAGTTTTTGGACACTTTAAGTTATTTTTATTGGTGTTTTGCATTTGACTAAAAATATCATCCTGCATATTTTGGTTATTTTAGATGTTATAAAACGTTTTTCTGATGTCAGTTAGGAAACAAAAAAGTGGTGTCGGTTGTCCTTTAAGATGAGATAAGAAAACCTTTATTTTTATTTTATTTATTTTGTACACTCATTATGTGTGCAATAGAATTCTGAACGGTGGCCCAATTGACCAGTGGTCAGCTCATTTACCTCACAGTTCAGAGGTCGTGGGTTCAATCCCCGCTCGGCCCGTCCTCTGCGGGGTTTAAAGGTTCGCCGGCTTCCTCCTATATTCCTCAAAGATGCATGGCAGGCTAATTGAACACTCGAAATTGTCCCTAGGTGTGGCGTGAATGGTTGTTCATCTTTGTGTGGCCTGCAATTGGCCTGCCAGTTCAGGGTGCCCCCCCACCCCCGTCTTGTGCGTGAAGACAGCTTTAATAGGCTCCAGCACCCCCTGCGACTCGCATGAGGATTAAGTGGTGTCATGATCTGGTTGGTGACCAACGGGTGGCGCTGTCGGCCCCGCCTGCACCTGCACCTACACAGGTGTTGGTCGTCCCAATTAGTGGCGGACTGTCACGTTCGGATTGGCGACCAACGGCCCTGCCTGCAGCCTCGCAGGTGCTGGTCGTTTTAATCAGTGACACTTAAAATGACTCCCGGCACGACCATCCGGTGTCGGTTCATTGTTTGTTGCATGCTTTGTCTGCAATCGCATGCATTGTATGTTGTCATGTGTTTGTTTAACCTTGGCGGACTTTTACACTTGGTTTTCTT
This sequence comes from Hippocampus bargibanti, assembly GCF_051943395.1. Lineage (NCBI taxonomy): Eukaryota > Metazoa > Chordata > Actinopteri > Syngnathiformes > Syngnathidae > Hippocampus > Hippocampus bargibanti. Next base: position 25,496,021 of record NC_142738.1, on the reverse strand, counting down.
TTGATACGTATTTCTGTTCAGATCATTTTGATGTTTTACTTTTTGCTCCTGCTGACCTTTATTTTAATACAATTTCTGAAACAACCTCCTGCTCCCTCCTGCCTGCTTTTTGGGATCCGCACCTGCCATCACCACCTTGCAAAACATGTGTCACAAGTGTCACTAAACAAAGTGTCTGTTTCGACAAACACAATTCAATATGAATTCATGTTGAAGAGTTTTATTGGGATTTTCAATTAACAGCATTGCCAAAACACATTCAAATTATGTCATGGAATCAAATAACTTCAAAATGAATGTCAGGGCTTACTGGATGGTTCAGAAAGGATCACATTAGGTTCGAGATGTCATGAGGAAGAAAACAAGGGGTAATTGGAGAAGATCTATCTTGTACCAATGGTTTACTTGTTATTTGTTTGGAAGAATCTTGAGGAGATGGGAGGTCCAGCACATGCACCCGGTGTTTTGTTGCCAGGCAGCAGGAAGTGAGTGTTAAATTGGGAGTGCAGAGAGGGAAGAGCAGACATAATCATATTGAAGAAGAAATGATAAGGAATCATTGAATTGGCTCCCTGCAGAGGATGATTTCCAGCTCTCCACGGTAGAGCTTCCCTCCATCAGACAGGCCCATGATGCTCTGCTTGTAGTCTGTCAGGTTCTTCAAATCTGCCTCCTGTAGGACATGCAGGAAAGGAGGAGGTGCAAAACATGTCACCAGCTTTAAAAAAATATTTCAATGATCAATCCCCTTGAACGTAGAAGCCGGAGCTACATGACAGGGTAAAGTTGAATTGACTATTATACACAAGTCATATTAATGGTAGATCCGGGACTTAAAGGACAACCGACGTCTCCGGACAAGTTGTGTCCATAATTTGTAAAATGACTTCTACTGGGTGTATTTTAATAAGATTCCACCGCATATAGCTATATTTTACGTTTTAAGACTTGCTCTGAATATTCAGGAAGTCTTGTTTTTGAGTTGGTTATGAGTCCGTACGTGATGTCATGAAAGGACCGCCCCCTGACCGAAAAAGACACATTGTAGCAGTCCTTCAATCACGCCAATGTATTTTGCTGTCCATGTTTGGTCTGAGAACCGTGTTGCACCCAAACACCGCCAGAAGAGGGCATCCAAGCTCCATATAAGGAATTTATCAGCCTGTGGAAGCGAAGGTGGCCACTGGAGGTCGCCATTTTGTGCCTCTTTTTTTTGGGGAGTGAGAGATTTTCCCCCACTATTGCCTCAAAATGGCACATATAATTCTTTAATCGATTGCAAACATGTATGCTTTCCTCTTCAGAACTATTTGAATCAGATTCATAACTGGATGTGTAACAAGAAAGCATATTCTCCGAATCTGAAGCCATTGTTTGGATTCTCCAGCAATGCAAGACGTCTTGGCGTGACGTCACAAACTGAGGGCGGGACTTTCTGAAAATACCCAATTCGCAGCTCAATTTTTTGCAGATTTTGGACAGTTTAAGTCATTGGTGTTTTGCAATTGAATAAAAATATACTGCATGTTTTGGGTATTTTAGATGCTATAAAACGTTTTTCTGATGTCAGTTAAGAAACAAAAAAGTGACGTCGGTTGTCCTTTAAGATTTGTATATATCATGATAGGGTTCCCATGATGTACTGTATTTGGATCCAGGATTTGAGATCTGAAAGACAGTCAGACAGGTTATGGTGGGTCGTTGGGGTAAATGGGGTGGACATGTTCAATTGGTCGTCATCAGCGCAGCAGTGGAACTAGAGACCATGATGACAAATGTTTTGGACGAGGGGTAGAGAAGGTAAACGGTAAAGAGAAGAAGACCAATCACATAACCCTGAGGGACACCTAGAGACCGTGGGGCAGTTTAGGAAGAGCAGTTGTTGATGCGTTTAAATTGTTTCCTGTCTGTAAGATATGAGCAAAGCCAGGTGAGGATTTTGTTGGAGATGTTTAGGGATTGCAGGTGAGAGAGTAGGGTGGAGTGGTTGATGGTGTCGAAGACAGCCGTAAGGTCGAGAAGGAGTCAGAGGAGATAAGTCATTAGAGTCATTTTGAAGTTTTGAGTTGTTCAGTGCAGAATCCAGATTGAAATTGTTCAAAGTGTTGCTTGTTTTCTGGATCGGTTCTACACCAGCAAAAGTTTATTTGCTCTCCCGGAATCTGTTGTTTAAGAGTTTCTATTATACTTTCCTGGCTAACCGGGATTTAAAATATCTCACGAGATAATAATATTTCCCATTGTCTTTCAGCCTCCTTTCATTGCCTTTCCCCTCTCATGCTGCTTCCAGATGTGTGTTTCCGTATTTAAGCATTTCACCAATCACATGTCAGCCGTCATTTGTTACCAGGATCAGAAATTTACCTGTATGTCACAATCAGTTCTGCGGGTCAAAGCGCTGACCAGCTCCTGGTAAACGTTGAAGCTTTTGCAAACTATGGACATCACTAACTCATTCACTGCCACACAATATGTTAATATGTATCCACTCTGGTGCCAGAGTTTTTGTCATTTTCACTCAAATTGTAGGACCCATAGAATACTGACTTTTAGGACTACATAAACATTCAAGAAGCCTTAGACTCTCTTCTTTCACCAGAAAAAAAGTTTATATCTAGCTTATTTGATTCGAGAGTTATCTGCAATGGAAGTGGGGCGGCTATACAAAAGGCAAATGATGCCCCCTCGTGGGAGGGAAAAACATTGCCAGAGGTCTGACCGGAGATTGATCCGCAAGAAAAACCAAAACCCGAACAAATTTGGGAATGGCGCTCCATGTCACGCTTTTCAATTCCTGATTAAATTTGGGAATGGCAGTGAATGAGTTTAGAAAGGTCGGACAGTAATTTCTTAGTTAACGGTACCCGTCGTGGACTTGTTGTAAATCACACCACACTTTTTTACAGTTGCAGCTGTGGATTGATTCAGACGTAGCATTACTGAAGGCCTAGCTATGAAATGCACGCCTCACCACTGGTTAGTTGTATTTATGAAAATAGTTTTTGTGTTATTTTGCCTATCTGTCAAAATATTATGTGAAACAAAACTGGGAGTAAAATAGGTTGGAAAGTGCTGCTGTGAAGTGCAAAACATCAAAAGCAGATAAAGCCTTGACCAAAACCCTTGCCTCACCGTCTTGTTTGTCAGACAAAGGTCTCGTAGCAAGGCGTCCAACTCTTTCTCATCAATGTAGCCATTTCCATCCTGTAGCAAGGCAGCAGAAACACAGGCACTGCTTTAATCCTTCCTTTCCTCACATTTTCAAATACATCATATGTCTGCTTCAGAACTGTTCTAAGAGTCACTTTATTAATTATTTCTTACGACCCTGATTAGACATTTAGGGTCATCCAATGCGAAAATTGTCATGAAAAATGCAGAGGTGGGAACCTCAGTAAATCATGCCGGTCCATCGTTCTCCAGGAGCTGTTTCACCTGTCTGTCATCATCAGTCCATCGTTATGTCAAGCCAATTATTCCGGTATCAATACATTACAGTTAATATTTTCTATTTCAGGACTACTTTGATGTAGCGTGTTGCTAATCCGTAATCTAATTTTCCCGTCATTCATCGGTAAAACATGTGTCCCTCTGTTTCTGTCAGGATTGACTGAATGCTCACCACTGAATAAACATTGAACCACAATGAAACATAGAAATGCACATTTTTCAAGATTTGTTTTTTTTTTAAATCGGCATAAAATAATGTGTTTATATTTTCTGTTTGTTCTATTTGAAGATAACAGAAAAGGATGATCTTTGTAGTTTTTTGACTGAAATGTGCCAGATAAAAGAAAACTTTTTACATCGCTTTGAGGAGACATCTGGTCAAGCAAAGTCGTGAGAAATTTAAGTAATGTGTGTAGCGCTCGACCATCATCGCATGCCATCACACACTCGAGACTTAATTTGAGGCTTTTGCTCCGAGCCTTGTTAGGGTTTAACGGACCAGACACCATGCTCTGTTACAGAATCACTGGCAGCAGCAGTTTGTGCTCCTGAAGCAGTACTTAGATCAAGATATGACACTCCATTTGGCCCCTAAACACACAAACACTGTCATCGATTCACACTTCACCTTGACTACCACCGCCTGGTCAAATTAGATTAGATGGACATTAAATTCATCTGTTGTGCGACATGGACAAATTAATTGTTATACATTTTAAATTGAACAGTCACCACTTTCTATCAAAAGTGAGGTGGGAACTTTAATTTGTTGTAAAGGCGACCTCATCATTATTTTGCACTGCTTAAATGAAGTGAAACACAGAGCGATGGTGCAATGCTGTGTGGGTTTACTTTCACTGACATGCAAGTGTCAAATGGCCGTATCTTATGTTGTCAATATTTTATAATCAAGACAGTAGAGAAAGACTACGACTACATAGAACGTAATATATAGTTCTGGTAAGATACACACTATTGGCTGAAGAGGAGAGTGCTAATAAACTATAGGATGTCACGTTTTGCAAGGTGGTGATGGCGGTTGCGGATCCCAAAAAGCAGGCGGGAGGGAGCAGGAGGTTGTGTTTGTCAAATTGTATTAAAATAAAGTTATCATGAACAAAATGTAAAACATCAAAGTCATCTGAATGGAAAAAATACAAAGTATCAAAAGAAAACCAAGATTAAAAGTCCGCCAATGTGAAACAAACACATGCACAGCATAGAATGCATGCACAATGCATACAATTGCATACAAAGCATACAACACATACAACAATGACCCGACAGCGAATGGTCGTGCCGGGAGTCCTTCTGAGTGTCACTGATTGGGAACGACCAGCACCTGCGAGGCAGCAGGCAGGGCTGACAGCGCTACCCGTTGGTCGCCAATCCGAGCGTGACAGTCCGCCACTGATCGGGATGACCAGCACCTGTGCAGGTGCAGGTAGGGCCAGCAGCGCCACCCGTGCTCGCCAACCAGATCATGAAAGTACCCCACCTTCAAGGGACTGCTTCCAGAAGTCCCAACAGTCTCCCAAAAGGTCCAACTCGCCAGGAAACGATGGTGGAGACGGCAACCGTTGCCTCTCCAGCATATAATGGGCGGCGGCCTGATGGGAACGGGACTCAGCCTGGGGTGGACGACGACGCGGCCCGGATCGTCGTGGACGTGTGTGCGACCCTTCTCGCATGATCACGTGACGACGCATGGCGCGACGTGGACGTTGCATTGCCAGGCGCAGAGTGGCACCCCGGACGGCTGTATGGGCACGGGTCTCGACCGGACGTTGGCGTGGACGTTACGGCAGGTCAAGTGACTCAATTCAAACTCGACGCAGCGTGGGCTACCGTGGACGCGAACTGCCCGGCACCGGGGAAACGAGACCAGTCCATAGCAGCTCCGGGATCCAGCGGTGAGTGGGGTCTCGGACTGACGTGGACGCGGACGTTGCAAGGCTCGTCGTGGATGCGACTCAATTCAACATGCACGACGACAGCGTGGCTGGACGTGGGCGTGCAGTGCCACACCCCCAGTGTCACCCGACCCGACGTGGATATGCAAGCGGCAACACTTGTCGTGGACGTGAGCGTGAACCTTTTCACACAATCACGGGACGAAGAATCGGCTCGACATGGACGTTGACTGCCAGGCACAGGGTGGAAATGAGACCGGTCCATTGTATCTGCGGGATCCGATGGTTGGTCGCGTCATTGTTGTATGTGTTGTATGCTTTGTATGCAATTGTATGCATTGTGCATGCATTGTATGCTGTGCATGTGTTTGTTTCACATTGGCGGACTTTTAATCTTGTTTTTCTTTTGATACTTTGTATTTTTTTCCGTTCAGATGACTTTAATGTTTTAAATTTTGTTCATGATGACTTTATTTTAATACAATTTGACAAACACAACCTCCTTCCTGCTCCCTCCTGCCTGCTTTTTGGGATACGCAACCGCCATCACCACCTTGCAAAACGTGACATAGAATAATAATTCCCCCAGTAAGGATGAATTATTCACATTCCCTGAAATATTTCTACGACCATTAATAATTTTCAACAGTTCTTGTCACTAGATGTTATGTTCCCCAACTCATCCATTTATCTGCTCCCCCCAACCTGAGAGTAGGGACCTATCATAGCTGTGTCCGGCGCCGCCATGGCTGGACATTAGGGATATATAAATAGGGCCGATACGACCAGTCAGACTTTAGTTCGCTGACGAAGCCTCTTGGATAGGAGGCGAAACGGCCGAAACCTTCAAATTTGTACAGATAACGGCTGAAGAAACCTTCTCATCGGTGGACCACTCCTGTACGACTGAGAGCTTACACACACTAGTTGTGTTATATTTTATATGCAAAGTGATTTGCCCTAGCTGCAGCTATTGCACAATGTGCCCTATAAATTAATTTGTATTGAATTATTCCACTTTCACGCTGACACTTATTAAATTGTGCGGTCCAGAAATACAATCGAATTTTAAATTAACAACCTACCTTGTCATAGTATGTGAAGATTGCATTGAATTGCTCACTGGTCAGCTTGACACCCTGTAAAAATAAAAAGGTGATTGTACTCTCATTTCAAGGTGACAATGAATAATACATATACCGAATCAACAAGAAATATCACACAATTCTTTGTCTGTTCTTCATGTGCAGTACCTGGAATTTCAGCAGGAAATTCTCCTGAACAGGTAAAAGTCTGGGAGAGTGGTAAATTTAATCAATGAACTCAAGTCATTTATATCAAGATGCAGATAATGGGTTTCAATCCAAACATGACCAGAGAAAAATGAATTTGCACATTACCTTGCCATCTCTGAAAGGCCTAGTTTTCCGTCTCCATTCAGATCAAACATCCTGAGCTACAAAGCACAGCAGCAGTCGGAAGAAGCAGAGGTTAATGCAGTCGATATGACAAAATGGTGAGCAATATCAAGATGGATAGTAGTTGAGTCAAGTTTTCAAATTGCATCTATACTTTGCAAAAAAATACTGGTATAACCTAAAGTTGTCTTCAAGGTGGGCTGGGATTTTTTTTCACATCAGCCTGAATTAACACAGTATTTAAACATTTTCATTGTGTTTTAACTAAATGAACAATTTTCGACGATTCATACACAGCCAGCTACATCTCAAATGCTGCATCAATTTCCAACGGTATTCTTCTGCACATCCTCACAGATGTGCTGAAGTGAATCCATGTGTGATGTCAACCTGCTTCAGTAAATCAGGTCAGGTCATCTCTGAGGCCTCCAAGAAGTAGCAGATGTTAGCACATCTGGCTTGTGAATACACAACCTGCAGGACACCAGCTGCCAAGACTGCTCAAGTGCAAAATGGAGGTCCCCGGAGTAAAATTATATTTTAAATAAATGTTAAAAACGTCAACTTTCATCACGGTAGATTTTTGCATTTTTTTTTATTCATAGTGGGCTTAAAATATATAAATAAATAATGACCGATGACAGCCTAAATACATGTTACACCTTCCCATCTACAAATTGCATTTAATAATTACCTTGTACAAATTTCGGACACAAATATATACACAGCGTAACATGTTTTTGCAAGAGCTTTCACAAATGGAAAAGAGCCTTACTATGGTCTGCGTGTACTCATTAAGCTTGTGCTCGTCGTAGTTTCTTTTAGCCTTCTTCAGGAGGTCCGAGAGAAAGCCCTAGGCGCACACACACACACACACACACGCACGCGCACACACACACACACACACACAAAATCAGATATGAAAGCAAACATTGTAAGAGGAGAATCAGTGTGGAAGGGAAATCTTGAAATAATTTTGAAATACATATACTTTTCAAGGCAAGTTAACCACTTAAGCCTTTAATTGTTACAGAAAAGTATACAACTGTAACAGGCAGTATATAAAATGAAATGTGCATTTTCACAGTTATTTTTTTATTGTTTAAGAGTTTCGATTTGATGGACGATGATCATACGAGACGTAATATAAACAATGTAATGAAAAAAACTCTTTGAAACAGAAGATAGATTAATCAAAATATCAAAAGCAACTTGAGGAGACTGTACATTCATTCATGGTCTAGTTCAGGGGTGGGCAAACTTTTTGACTCGCGGGCCGCATTGGGTTCTAAAATTTGACAGAGGGGCCGGGCCAGGAGCATTTGGAGGGAGTGTTTGGGCCGGAAATACTCCGAACAAGTTATGTCCATAATTTATAAAATCACTTCAAATGACTTCGACTGAGCGTATTTTACAAAGATTCCACAGCATATAGCTATAGTTTACGTTTTAAGACTTGCGCTGAATATATGAAGTCTTGTTTTCGAGTTGATGACGATCCCCATGTGACGTCAAGTTTGGACCGCCCCTGACCGAGAAAGCGACATACAATGCATTTTGGGTACTTTGTTTGGTCTGAAAACTTCGTGTTAATCCGTGTTGATCCGTGTTGATGGCGAAATTAGAAGGAAAACACATAAATAACGCCATGGTGAATCGTTGTGTGTTGCACCAAGACAACTATTTGATATTCGCTGACACAAATTCCCAGCTGACAAATCAGCCCATTTCCAACGGAGCTTGGACGCAATCTTCTGCTTTTTCTGGGTGCTACATTGCTGTCATTGATGGCTCGAATTGATATGGGAGGACTCCTAGAATCAATTGCAAACATTTATGCTTTCCTCTTCAGAAGAACAAGAACAAGAAAACATCTTCTCCGAATCTGAAGCCATTGTTTTGATTCTCGAGCAAGGCAAGACGTCTTGGTGTGACGTCACGAACAGAGGGGTGGAACCTTCTGAAACTGACCATTTCCGGATTCATTTTGAAGTCATTTTTATTGGTGTTTTTCATTTAACTAAAAATATCAGCCTGCCTGATTTGGGTATTTTAGATGCTATAAAACGTTTTTCTGATGTCAGTCGGAAACAAAAACAAAAAATGGTGCCGGTTGTCCTTTAAATGTAGTGTGTACAAGCACAGTAAGAACACTACAACCCAATTTATTAACTGTCTTTCAAATGTGAAAAATATCCCTGATCAGTTAATAAATTTGTCTCAAGGAATATGCAAGATATGGCATTTACAGACTATTTCGCAGATACTTGGAGGAGGAAATGGAAATAGATTAAAATAACATATGCACTGTGATTTATCAAGATTGCGTCTGTTTTTAAGTTTCCATCGAAGGGGCAAAGAAATCAACATTTATTGAAAAATGGAATCACTTTCAACATTCAAAACATATTATTACACAACGAAATATTCAAGCTCAATAATACCTACTTGTGTTAAATTCCGCCAAATCATAGATGGTTTGTCCTGACCGCGCGCTCAACAAACTCCTCACTGACGCTCTCGCCTTCACGCGCAAACCATACACGTGTACCGTCGCCGAGCACACAAACATAGACTACCTGCAGTTGAAATTTGCATACTCGGCTCGGCAGCCAAAGAAGCCTGCTTCTTTCTTCCGGACTTTCGCAAGCGTTACAAAGTCGTGCAATTGCATGTCATTTTCCAAAATAGATGCACAGAACCTCAAACTAGAAGAAAGATTCAAAAGAAGCTAACAACATATGTGACGCTACAAAACGTAAATTTACATTAAACCGTGACTGTAAAGTGTACGTGAGACTTATGAAAGGGGCTTAGCGGCTCGTAGGAATCAATGCAAACGTTGCATTGTGCACCACAATGACAATCGACTACTGTAGCAAAATTTACAGCCATGCGCATTTGACGTAAATTAAGCAAGCTAGCATTTGAAGTAGGTGCATTCTTGATTTAAAAAAAAAACTTTATACTTTGTGACAATGTTTCTTATTGGGATTGGTCTCATTTTGCTTCAAGTTGGGAAAAATGGGGCAGGCAACTTTTCAGTTATCTGCCCTGTTGTTCGCTATCTTTTTGTCATGAGTTTTAGACACTGTTTGTACTGTAATTTGGGCAAGTTCGGCGGGCCGGATTGAAAAGCCTAACGGGCCGTATGTGGCCCGCGGGCCGTAGTTTGCCCATTCCTGGTCTAGTTCATTCCACTATTTTATTATTTATCATTTTATTTATGGTTTTATGGTTCTGTGTGTTGTTCTTTAGATTGTAGTGTCCTTGGGTGTTCAGAAAGGCGCTTGTGAATTAAATGTATTATTATTATTATTATTATTATTATTATTATTATTACATTTTATATTGATATATAAGGGTATCCCATGTTTGGTATTACTGTACTGCAAAAGTTCCCTTTTTTGAACAACCTATAGCCCAGCCACATTTTCAGATCTGATACCTATAAACTCCTTTTTTAAAAGCAATGAGGGACCCACACCTCACTTGCACCTTGGAAAAATGATCCCATCACGACAAACACAGCTCATGTAACCATGAAGTAAGCCGGCTTGCTCCCACAGTTGGGTATTTTGCTTAACAAAATTTAAGGAAACAATTTCTCGGAGATGGATGGTAGAAACAACGCAGATTGTTTTTATTCTGAAAACTTCACCTGAGAAAATATCATTTAAAAAACTCTTGTCTTCAGTCAAACATAATATTCCTGTTTATTAAATAACACATACAAAGTATCTATAGACAGGAAGCTAAATCTGTAAGGTAAGATCCGGATTTTTCTCTAGGCATAAGAAGCGATTAATTTTTAAAACCTAAAATCCAATAATGTTGATTGCATTCACATTTATGCCACTTTGTCCTAATTGACAATCTTAAATTGATTTGCATATAATGGCAACATAAAGCAATCCCACCTCACAAAAACAAAAGCGCAAAGGTACAGGACTTGGTTAGGAAATATTGTGTTGCAAGCATGGCAGCTGCAGTTCATGAAAGCATAAGCAAATTAGCATGTCACATTTCTCAGGCCTTCATCCATTTTCTACAGCGCTTGTCCTCAACTGACTTTGGTCACGTGGCATGATTGCAATGTATCCCAAGGTTGTTTCGCTGCGGAATTTTCCGGATAAAGGTGGATGCTACAAATGTAGACAATGTTATGATCTCGGCACAAGGCCCAAATAAATACGGCACTCAACAAACCAGGATGAAGTTAGAGGAAAAAGCTGGGGGGCTGCTTGTTGCTGAACACGAGAGAAAAAGAATTCCTCCCCTTGGCGTGGTGGGCCTTTCTCCTTCTTCCTGTCCTGGCCGCACGGACGAGTTCAACGGAGTTTTACAGGTAGGTGACGCCAGCATGCAGCTATTTTGAATGAATGTATTGTAGATTTTTTTCGGCCAAAGGAATTCTAATCACGGGTGATCTGCGCATCGGTGGGCTTGTATTGCAGATGAAATTGGTCAAGCGGACCGTTTTTATCCGAGCCCAGACGTGGAGTTTCTACGTGTGACTCGTTAAGGCCTTTACGGATTACGACATCTGCTGCCGCACGCCGGGCAAACCAAGAGAGTTACAAGACCGGGAATTACGTGCGAGGGCCACTGAGAGATTGATTTCTTGATCTTAATCTGGACGATTGTGTTACTTTCCTGTTTAATTGCAGCTGCAATAGAACGTGGATTTTCCGTGATATTAATGCATTCTATCATTTTATTAATGCTCGGTGCTGAGCCGAAGAGGTTTCTTTGTGTGGAGGAGAATTCTTGAACAAAGGGGGGTCGGGTGTTGGAGCCATTTGAGCCGTCCTATGTGTGTGCGTGCATTGTGTGTTTATGTGCGTGTGTTGTGTTTCAGCTGACACAGTGGGGGTGCCCTGGGGGTGAGCTTCACTGAGACAAAGGAACAGGACTATTGGTAGAATTTGTGGGTGATTTGATATAATGGGTACATTTTTTTCTAAAACCCCTACCCATCGGGATACTGAATTTCTGGCTAAGAAATTCCCAGGGAGTGAGATTTATTGTGATAAATGGATGGAACGTGGCGAGTTTTCTGGTGCTTTGCAAGTTCAGCCAATGAAAGATATGCTTCGATTTCGGGAGGCATCTGCGGTGGTCAGGCCTCTACGGAAGATTCGTGCAGATTTTTGGCGTGTGAAAAATGGCTTGAACAAGCGCGGAAAAGAGAAAATGAGCTTGAAGTAAAACGGGTGAAAAAAGAGGAGAGAGCTATGATTGCTGCGATGTCTTTAAAAGTGAGCCCTGATGATGAAACTGTTGCACGTCGTCAGAGAAAAGACCGCATGGCGGCAGAAAAGACGCCATTTTTACAGGGGAGAGAGCGCCCCCATGGCGGGACTGGGGGAGGGGCTATGGACTGGCCTGCAGAGCGGGCAGCCCAGCCCCCCTCCTCCTCTGCCCTGAACGGGAGGGAGACCAACGCCTCCACCCGGCGGGAGCAGGCAGCCCCCCCTGTGGTGACTCCAGCTGTGCCTTGTGTAGTCCAGCAGCATGGAGCGCTCATGACTCCCTCTGGGGAGACACAGTCATTGCAACCTGACTTAGCAGATCAATTTGCTTGTGGTAGTGACGGTGTTCGCGCACGTACCAGAAGCAAAACAAGGCGTTCTGAACAATTGTATCCAACTGAACAATTGCATAATTTTAAGGTGAATGATGAAAGCGATTGTGAAGTTTTCCGATGGTTGAGGTTGCTAACCCTAATTCTACAGGTTCCCACGACAAAACCATTTTTGTGTATAGGCACTGGTGCGAAAGTGACGTGGCTGAAGCGTGTAAATGGGAAGGAAAGACAGTGACGATTTTTACAGACAGCCAACATGCGTTTTCCATACTTCACTGCTTTGCAGCCCAGTGGAGCCGTAGGGGAATGACCACATAAAGCGGGAAGACAGTTGAACATGCTGATTTATTGAGAGGGTTGTTGAAAGCTATCCTCCTTCCAAAGAGTGTGGCTGTATGCAAATGAGCAGCCCACACGAGGCAAAGTTAAAGACAGGATTAGCTCGGGCAACGCAAGAGCAGATGCAGCCAGCAAAAAAGGCTGCTCTTACCGCTTTCAATTTGGTGAGTCAAGAGTTGCGTGAATTAGTGCCCACGCAAGTTTTGAAGGATATGCAAGCATTAGCCGCAAAATCCGAAAATGATCTGTGGCTGGCCGATGGCGCTATGCTAGTTGATAGGCTGTATAAAATCAACAAACCATGTTTACCGAGAAACATGTTTCCTATGGTGGCTCGGTTGAGCCATGGTAAGTCACATGTATCAACAGAAGGGATGGTGTTTATAGCAGGGAAGGTATTTCATTTAAGCAGAGGTTTCAACTATTGCAAAAAAACTTTTGTTGGAGTTGTTTGATATGCTGTAAACACAATCCACAAGGTAATATACGACCAAAAAGAGGAAAATTTCTACAGGGGTCACACCCATTTGAAGTGTTCCACATGGATTTCATTGAACTAAGCACAAGTGGTCCCTATAAATACTGTTTAGTGCTAATTGATTCATTCACGAAATGGGTAGAAATTGTGCCTTAAAAAAATCTGATGCATTAATCGTAGCAAAAGCATTATGCAAACATGTTATTCCGGAACATGGCATAGCAAGAATAATTTGGAGCGATAATGGGCCACATTTTGTTAATGTTGTAATAACCAAAATTTCCGAACACTTAGGTATTACATTAAAGAACCACTGTGCATACCACCCACAAAGCGCAGGGTTAGTTGAAAGAATTAAATTCACAATTAACAAACAATTAAAAATCGACTCAGAAAAACCATTGAGACAACAGGCAAACCATGGCCAGAATGTCTGTTTTTTTGGGTAAAATTATATATGAGAATAACACCCACTAATAACAGCTTAACACCTTTCGAGATATTGCATGGCAGACCTTTCATCCTCCCATTATGGGAAGGTGTGCCCTGGCAAGAGAATGAATCAGATCCAGGTGCTCTGTTGGCAAAATGGTTGTGTGAAATGTTTACAAGAGAGGTCCAGTCTGCATATGTACTGCCGCAGTTCTCTTTGTTCCATTCACAGGAAGAGAGGTTGCACCCTGGAGACGAGGTGCTGATCAAGGCAATCAAGAGGAAGATCTGGTCTGCACCAAAGTGGGAGGGACCATTCACCGTGCTGATCACAACACCAAGTGCCTTCAAAATCGCCAAAAGAGCAACCTGGGTGCACCAAAGTCATTGCAAGGTCGTTCACCAACCGGATCCTGAGTAGGTGGAAGACGGGAGGTTCCAACCTAGTCACGAGCTATGAGTTTGGTCCACATTATCTTCCTGTACGGACTGCGAAACTCCACTATTTTCCACTCCACTATTCTAAACAGCGACATCAGATGAATGCCCGAACATGGCACATCCTGTGGCCTGCCTGCCTCTACATGCTGCAGGAATAGTTTCATTTCCCCTTGGCGTCCTAGTGAATAAAGCACGACAAAATGGTAGTGATTATCCCCATGGTTCTTGGTACACTCGTGTCAAGTTGGGGAAGGCTTGGACCACCAGTTGGGATTCCGTTGCGGTCAATACCAAGCCCGACACAAAATGGGTTCGAGACAGCTGTGCCCATGAATCAGCACGAACTGTCGTCAAGATAGCTAGGAATCCCCCAACTGGCACTATGACAGAAATCCAACTTGCTATCATAACCCACAATGTTGCAGGATGCATGGACTTGAGACTCTGTCCAGGGCTTCCTGAACATCACATTGGTTTTCCCGTAACTATATGCATGATGTCATATGTGACATCACCAGTCGTGACGTCGCCTTTCCACCATAACCCACACATCAGACTGTCAGCCTGGGTGGAGGCACCTGACAACACGGCCCAGAGCCCACGTGTCATGGACATATATCAGCCGTTTGCAGGAGAAAAACACGACTGGAATCTGTTATTATCAAACACGTGGTATTGTTATGCTACACTCACTGTTAAGCAAAATAGAAAAGGTAATTGTTTTGTATGCTCTCATATGCCTCATTCTGTGACACAACGCGTGCATTCAAAGGTATTCGGAGAGAGAATGGCTAGAGCTGCATATTTATTATGATCTTTGCATAAATCCGATCAACATTTTCAGGTCCTTCGTAATGCTTCGAAAGGTGAGATTGTTCCAGGCTTAGACACTCTTTTGGAACCAGATAACCAAGTTATGACGGAGAGCGGGTTGTGATTACCATTATGCGTTATAATGTACAGTATGGGTCAAAATTTGGGTTTTATAGATGAGGATAGATGTTTATATGTGCTACCGTTAAACACTAATGTCACCGTTTTGCCCGTATCTTCGCATCTTTGGTGGTTATGCGGTTGGAAAATATATTATTTTATTCCCCCACGAGCCTACGGTTTGTGTGCACCTGTTACTGTAACCGACAATACTTTCATCGTCACCAGTCGTCCAGTACACCATCATGTGAAGAGAAGAGTATTGTTTAAGCCCCATGATTCGATCTGGGGAACTGATTTTAGGTAATTTTAACTCTTTTTTCCGCCAAAAAACATGCTACGAATTGAAACAATTGATTACAGATTTCAAGTGTTCGTAAATGCCAGTTTGAAAGTGGATGAAATGCAAAACACTGAAATGTCAGCAATTAGGCAAAATAAATGGTGCTGCAAAATAGAACTGTTTTGGACCTTTTGACAGCCCCACAAGGGGGCGTCTGTGCTATGGTGGGTGACACTTGTTGTACGTTATAAATTAAATAAACTTAATCCAAGTTCCAAACCTAACCCAACTAATTGGCAAACTTTTCGTTATAAATTTTCAAAACAAAAATAAAAAAAAAAATTTAACAATAAGGGTGGAAAATTCAAAAATTCTTAATAATTAGTTTTAAAAAAAAATTTTATTTTGGTGTTTTATGGAAAAGGGGATTTTCCTGACGTAATATAAACAATGTAGTGAAAAAAACTCTTTGAAACAGAAGATAGATTAATCAAAATATCAAAAGCAACTTGAGGAGACTGTACATTCATTCATGGTCTAGTTCATTCCACTATTTTATTATTTATCATTTTATTTATGGTTTTATGGTTCTGTGTGTTGTTCTTTAGATTGTAGTGTCCTTGGGTGTTCAGAAAGGCGCTTGTGAATTAAATGTATTATTATTATTATTATTATTATTATTACATTTTATATTGATATATAAGGGTATCCGTGTTTGGTATTACTGTACTGCAAAAGTTCCCTTTTTTGAACAATCTATAGCCCAGCCACATTTTCAGATCTGATACCTATAAACTCCTTTTTTAAAAGCAATGAGGGACCCACACCTCACTTGCACCTTGGAAAAATGATCTAATCACGACAAACACAGCTCATGTAACCATGAAGTAAGCCGGCTTGCTCCCACAGTTGGGTATTTTGCTTAACAAAATTTAAGGAAACAATTTCTCGGAGATGGATGGTAGAAACAACGCAGATTGTTTTTATTCTGAAAACTTCACCTGAGAAAATATCATTTAAAAAACTCTTGTCTTCAGTCAAACATAATATTCCTGTTTATTAAATAACACATACAAAGTATCTATAGACAGGAAGCTAAATCTGTAAGGTAAGATCAGGATTTTTCTCTAGGCATAAGAAGTGATTAATTTTTAAAACCTAAAATCCAATAATGTTGATTGCATTCACATTTATGCCACTTTGTCCTAATTGACAATCTTAAATTGATTTGCATATAATGGCAACATAAAGCAATCCCACCTCACAAAAACAAAAGCGCAAAGGTACAGGACTTGGTTAGTAAATATTGTGTTGCAAGCATAGCAGCTGCAGTTCATAAGCATAAGCAAATTAGCATGTCACATTTCTCAGGCCTTCATCCATTTTCTACAGCGCTTGTCCTCAACTGACTTTGGTCACGTGGCATGATTGCAATGTATCCCAAGGTTGTTACGCTGCGGAATTTTCCGGATAAAGGTGGATGCTACAAATGTAGACAATGTTAAGATCTCGGCACAAGGCCCAAATAAATACGGCAGTCAACAAACCAGGATGAAGTTAGAGGAAAAAGCAAAAGGCAAAGGAAATACTCATTTGCCTCAAAAGAACAGGTATCCAAATTTGAGAATAGTCATACGGCCGGTAATTAAAATTGTACATAATAAAATGATGAATAATAAAATGACATATAAAATGACAAATAATAAAATGACAACGAATAAAATGTCAAATAATAAAACGACAAGGAATAGAATGACAAAGAATAAAAGGACACATGATAAAATGATGAGCTTCAAGAAAACAGAACAACAAAACAAAGCAAGAGAAAAAAAGAGCAAAATCTGGGGACATGTAGAAAACTGTACTTGACATAATAGCTAATGCAAGGCTAATTATTTGATGATAAATGGTCAGAGCAACAGTCCTTAAAGGACAACCGACACAATTTTTTGGTTTCCTAACTGACATCAGAAAAACGTTTTATAGCATCTAAAATACCCAAAACATGCAGGCTGATATTTTAGTCAAATGCAAAACACCAAAAAAAAATGAGTTAAAGTGTCCCAAAACTACTTCGAAATGACCTCGGGATGGCGAGTTTCAGAAGGTCCCGCCCCTTTGTTTGTGACGTCACGCCAAGATGATTGAGATTCAAAACAAGGGCTTCAGATTCTGAGAAGATGCTTTGTTGTTACTCATTCTGATAGAACGTTTTTATACACATCCGTAATCATCATGTTATTTCATTCCTAGTTTAGTCTATATTGATTTATGTAGTTTATTAGATAACTTTGTATCTGTAGGGTGTACTGTAACACCTTTAATTTCAGTCTAATATCTCCCAATATCGCCCTCCTTGCTGATAGGCCCCGGTCGAGATGAAGTAATCACTGCTGTATGATAAAACCAGGTGAAAGGGGCGGCCCTTTCTCTTTTGGCTTTCCCACCTCAACCAGACATGTCCGTCTGTTGTTTACAAGAATAAAGTAGTCTTTTTTCTTCACCACTTTAGTCCCCGCTGATATTTCATCATGAAACTCCGTAGAGCCAGAACCAGAAAGAGACACATCATTTTTTCCAACACATCCAGTTATGAATATTATTCAAACAGTTCTGAAGAGGAAAGCATAAATGTTTGCAATCGACTAAAGAAGTCCTTCCGGATCATTTTGAGGTGTCGACTCCAATGTAGCGTCCCGGAAAATGCACAAGATGGCGCCCAAGCTCCGTTGGAAATGGGCTGATTTGTCTGCTGGGAATTTGTGTCAACTAGTATCAAATAGTAGTCTTCGGGCAACACACAATGATTCACCACCATGTTATTTTTGTGTTTTCCTTCTAATTTCGCCATTACTACAAAGTTTTCAGACCAAACAAAGTACCCAAAATGCATTGTGTGTCGCTTTCTCGGTCAGGGGCGTTCCAGAAGCGACATCACGTCAGGCATCGTCATCAACTCGAAAACAAGCCTTCCTGAATATTCAGCATGAGTCTTAAAACATAAAATATAGCTATATGCCGTGGAATCTTTGTAAAATACGCTCAGTAGAAGTCATTTGAAGTGATTTTACAAATTATGGACACAACTTGTCCGGAGGCGTCGGTTGTCCTTTAAGTACTGTAGTTTGTGATCATGATGAGAGACTATTGGGAGACAGGTGAGCAGGTGCAATAAATCAGTCCACCTCTGCCCCCTGCTGGACGCAGGTGACTACAATGCACAGTATGCAGTATGGAATAAAGCACGACAAAATGGTAGTGATTATCCCCATGGTTCTTGGTACACTCGTGTCAAGTTGGGGAAGGCTTGGACCACCAGTTGGGATTCCGTTGCGGTCAATACCAAGCCCGACACAAAATGGGTTCGAGACAGCTGTGCCCATGAATCAGCACGAACTGTCGTCAAGATAGCTAGGAATCCCCCAACTGGCACTATGACAGAAATCCAACTTGCTATCATAACCCACAATGTTGCAGGATGCATGGACTTGAGACTCTGTCCAGGGCTTCCTGAACATCACATTGGTTTTCCCGTAACTATATGCATGATGTCATATGTGACATCACCAGTCGTGACGTCGCCTTTCCACCATAACCCACACATCAGACTGTCAGCCTGGGTGGAGGCACCTGACAACACGGCCCAGAGCCCACGTGTCATGGACATATATCAGCCGTTTGCAGGAGAAAAACACGACTGGAATCTGTTATTATCAAACACGTGGTATTGTTATGCTACACTCACTGTTAAGCAAAATAGAAAAGGTAATTGTTTTGTATGCTCTCATATGCCTCATTCTGTGACACAACGCGTGCATTCAAAGGTATTCGGAGAGAGAATGGCTAGAGCTGCATATTTATTATGATCTTTGCATAAATCCGATCAACATTTTCAGGTCCTTCGTAATGCTTCGAAAGGTGAGATTGTTCCAGGCTTAGACACTCTTTTGGAACCAGATAACCAAGTTATGACGGAGAGCGGGTTGTGATTACCATTATGCGTTATAATGTACAGTATGGGTCAAAATTTGGGTTTTATAGATGAGGATAGATGTTTATATGTGCTACCGTTAAACACTAATGTCACCGTTTTGCCCGTATCTTCGCATCTTTGGTGGTTATGCGGTTGGAAAATATATTATTTTATTCCCCCACGAGCCTACGGTTTGTGTGCACCTGTTACTGTAACCGACAATACTTTCATCGTCACCAGTCGTCCAGTACACCATCATGTGAAGAGAAGAGTATTGTTTAAGCCCCATGATTCGATCTGGGGAACTGATTTTAGGTAATTTTAACTCTTTTTTCCGCCAAAAAACATGCTACGAATTGAAACAATTGATTACAGATTTCAAGTGTTCGTAAATGCCAGTTTGAAAGTGGATGAAATGCAAAACACTGAAATGTCAGCAATTAGGCAAAATAAATGGTGCTGCAAAATAGAACTGTTTTGGACCTTTTGACAGCCCCACAAGGGGGCGTCTGTGCTATGGTGGGTGACACTTGTTGTACGTATATACCTGAAGAAGCAAATTCTATAAACATGACTAATGCTTTGTCTGTTATAAGGGATCTCAGAGATGCTATGGCCAAAGATCGACGGCCTGATAACCCGTGGAGCTTTGCCATGCTTTTCGGGGGCCCTTGGTATATGACTTGGATTAGACTGTTTCTGCCTGTTGCTATCGTGCTTTTACTTATTTTCTTAGTTAGTTTGTGCACGATGGTGATCTCTATGAGCACCAATTCCCAGGTTAATTACGCAAAGATTTTGTACCAACAAATGCGTGAAGGGGACCCTGTGTTGTAATTTGGAATTGTACACCATGGCCAGAGTGTGGTTGCTCCCGCCAAACGGAGGGCCAAGAAGGAATTATCCTCGTCATTATTTTAATTGGATAATTGGATTTGCCTTTGGATAATTGGATTTGCCTTTATTACTCTCGCAATGGAGAAATTAAATCTCACAGCAGTAAAGTTACGACAGAGGTTTTTCGCCTTCTCCATGGTATAGAATGGTTCCCTATGCCGTTAGTTATGACGTTCATGCATGAAAACCGTTTTTGAGGTGTATGTACCGATGGATAAATGTGCAACAGGGAATGATATAACGTTTTTTATACACATCCGTAATCATCATGTTATTTCATTCCTAGTTTAGTCTATATTGATTTATGTAGTTTATTAGATAACTTTGTATCTGTAGGGTGTACTGTAACACCTTTAATTTCAGTCTAATATCTCCCAATATCGCCCTCCTTGCTGATAGGCCCCGGTCGAGATGATGTAATCACTGCTGTATGATAAAACCAGGTGAAAGGGGCGGCCCTTTCTCTTTTGGCTTTCCCACCTCAACCAGACATGTCCGTCTGTTGTTTACAAGAATAAAGTAGTCTTTTTTCTTCACCACTTTAGTCCCCACTGATGTTTCATCATGAAACTCCGTAGAGCCAGAACCAGAAGGAGACACATCATTTTTTCCAACACATCCAGTTATGAATATTATTCAAATAGTTCTGAAGAGGAAAGCATAAATGTTTGCAATCGATTAAAGAAGTCCTTCCGGATCATTTTGAGATGTCTGGACTCCAATGTAGCGTCCCGGAAAATGCACAAGATGGTGCCCAAGCTCCGTTGGAAATGGCCTGATTTGTCTGCTGGGAATTTGTGTCAACTAGTATCAAATAGTAGTCTTCGGGCAACACACAATGATTCACCACCGCATTATTTTTGTGTTTTCCTTCTAATTTCGCCATTACTACAAAGTTTTCAGACCAAAGTACCCAAAATGCATTGTGTGTCGCTTTCTCAGTCAGGGGCGTTCCAGAGGTGACATCACGTCAGGCATCGTCATCAACTCGAAAACAAGTCTCCCTGAATATTCAGCGTGAGTCTTAAAACATAAAATATAGCTATATGCGGTGGAATCTTTGTAAAATACGCTCAGTAGAAGTCATTTGAAGTGATTTTACAAATTATGGACACAACTTGTCTGGAGGCGTCGGTTGTCCTTTAAGTACTGTAGTTTGTGATCATGATGAGAGACTATTGGGAGACAGGTGAGCAGGTGCAATAAATCAGTCCACCTCTGCCCCCTGCTGGACGCAGGTGACTACAATGCACAGTATGCAGTATGCACAGTATGCAGTTTGGATTGTTTATTTATCGGACTGGCAAGCGCTACGAGCATGCAACTCAGTCGGTACAGTGTTGTGAGCTTTAAGTACGACTGCCAGAAACAATAACCCATTTATGAGGAGCATGTAATCAACAGCGGCCCAACTGAAATGCTGTTTGAGTAAAATGTCCAAGGGTGTTGCTATGCCGTCTTATTTTTTTTCCTCCACAGCCAACACATTATTTTTACAATTTGGAATTTGCATCCATGATGAGGTCCAAAGCAACAGGTGAGGCACGTTAAATAAATAAATAATAATAACAATAATAATAATAATAATAATAACAATAATGATAAATAGGGTTTTGTCCAAAAAGAACGTACATACTGTAAGTAGACGTGATGCCAATTGGATGTCACCAACAACAATGGACAGACTGGGCTGGATGAATGATGACTGGCCACCACTATAGATATATTTGCAACTAAAGTTGAACAAAGAATTGGTGTCCTCGCTGTTTTACATGAATTTAGAAGTTGGCCCTCACAGCATGTTGAAAAGCATAGTATGAACAATCACTTTGGTGGCTGGCTTAACTTGGTTGCCCTGACCGCTGTCCAGCATGTGCCAAACGAGAAACTTCCTCATGAACTGTGACACTTGTATTGTGTATTTTGGTTTTGGTTAGTTTTCATTGTGTCCAGTGTGACCCTTCTGAGGTTATGCTCACTTGTGATTGTGAAAACGGTTCCTTGTGTTCTCCAAAAAGCGTCCTCGGCCACATGTGTCTTGCCACAAGTATTAATCCCACTACTTGTTTGTTCTCTTTTTATCATGAATTATTATTTTTTTCAGAGCACATTTGCCTCGACACCCTACTTCCCGACATTTGGGTCCCCATCATGCACTAAACACAATCCAAATAATCTTTCAAAAAGGCCGTGTGAGAAACTGAAATTGTTTCTGAGGGACGTCAAGTGGTAAATTGTAAACTGCGGCTTTTGTAACTATGGAGCATCCCTGCAACTCTGTACTTTGAGTCGGACATGCAAACCCGTCCACTGGACTGCCTAATTCATGTCAGTGTCCAAATATTTTAGTACATGTTTAAGATCTGCTGACATAATGAACACAAACCACGCTGAGCCTTTCTTAGGCCTCATGACTGATTATCAGGGCAAAGCATCCCATCATCATGCAGGAATTGAATGTTGGTAACAACAGAATCACGGTTGACATTACTGCAATTAGTTGAAAGATAATAACCAGAATGGGTGAAATAAATCACAGAATGCAGTTGCTATATCTTTAAGTTGGAGAACATTTAAGACTTCATTTGCACTGAAAACACCAAAATTAAAGTATCACATGGTTTTCACACCCCGCAAATGGGCTGGATGTGGACGGTTGGTCTAAATTTGCCTAGATGTGCCAGGTGTAAATAAAAATGAGCATCAAACAACAAGCTGTGGTGCCCATTTGAAAACCACACCAAAATTATTCCATGCAGCCCAACTCACACACACACACACACACACACACACACACACACACACACACACACACGCACGCACGCACGCACGCACGCACGCACGCACGCACACACACACACACACACACACACACACACACGCACGCACGCACGCACACACGCACGCACACACACACACAGCTTGATAACAACCCACATCTGACGTCATTTTCAGTCACCTAAAACTAATAAATCAAGACTGCCGATCAGCTTCGTTAGGCTCTTGGAGTGTTCAATGAGGAGTCCAAAAAGCTGACAAAATTGCTGATGTTGGCGATGCATCTGATCCACCGTCTTTTGTATTTGAGGGCACTGCTGTCCACTTTGTCGATACCTTTAAATATCTCGGTTTGGCAGTGACCAACAATGGAAACCTCAGAACAGAGATCGACCGTCACTGCGACCTTGGCGCCACAGTACACATCCTGGGCAATAAAGTTTAGAGTAGACAATGCCTCAGTCATCTCTGTCCTCCTGTACGACTTCGAAACCTAGCCACTGAAGAATACTCTTGCGGCCTGGCTTGGTGCCATTGACTCCAGGGCCCTCATTAGGATTGAATATAGCTCATGGACCTAGCACACCACAAATCAAGCTCGCAGCAAAGGGGCCCCAGGAACACGCAACCTCTACCATTTTAGACAACCCACAGCCAGCTGACTGGAGACAACCCAGACCTGCCCACGGCGCTCGCTGAATGAAATAGTCCTGGACCGTGAGTCCTGCAATGTGACACTGACACAAGCTCGACATCTTGACAAAGTTGGAGATACCTGGTTGCAATGGTTGTCTCTACATGCCATGTTATGCAAGAGAACAAAAGAAAGAAAAAGAAGTAACACAAATAAAACTGACCAATTGTTTCATGAACATGCTTTATACTCTCTTTTTATTTGTGTGCCTCAGATTAGAGTTATACAGTAACACAACATAAAAAACGAAGACAAATACCACAGAGTGTTGATTATTCATGGGCAAGTGAAGGAAAAAAATGTAAAGTAAAATAATGCACAAAACCAGACAAATAAAGAAAATATAAAGAAATGACATGAACATTTTCCAAAGTCACAATTGGTTAACTTTTAAATATTTGGTCAGTCCTGGTGTGTTGGAATTACATTTACAAATTATTGACCAATAAACGTGATGTTTTTGATTGTTTGTTTCTCCACTGTGAGACTAATAAAGGCATATCCAATCCAATCCAATCCAATTGTACAAGGAATCCACGTAACACCATCAATAGGTATCGGATGTAAGGGAGGGACGGGTTATTCCAGTTTAGGCTGAATGTTGTGCTCGGAAGATTGAATGAACGATGAGAGGAGAAAAGTCAAAATCAAAAATTTCAATTCATGACCCTGCATGAGTCAAGAAACATTTTCTTGACATGGCTGCAACTGTTTTCAAGGCCTTTGCAGCTTTTAAAGGTGCCAGTGTTTGGTTGTTTTCGTAAAAATAAATTCAAACCTTCAATTCATTGACTTCAATGTAGCCACTGCGATCTGTATCATATCGCCGCCATGCCTGAAAGAAAGGGAAAAAAAAATCATTAAGTTTTTACATTGCTCCTGAGATTGTGTTGAATGCCCAGCAGTGTAGTACAGGCATTGTTCCTACAAGAAAATGAAAAACTTCCATTCACCGTAATACATAGACCAAGGAAGCAAAGGATCGGAAGTTACAAGCAAGACAAAGACAGACAGTCATTTAAATGAATGCTTTAATCTAGTAGCTGTCCATGTCCAGAGAAGGACTCCTCGTCAAAGATGGATGGTGCTCCTCCCTTCCTCATCTCCTCTCGTCCCCATCGTTCCACTTCTAATTTGCTCGGCTCAGCAGAAGAGCTCGGAGTGGTATGATCCATTATACATGCCCCTGAAAATAGAAGGGCCTGCTTTCTCCCCTTAACCCTTCTCTTAACTAATCTCTTTGCTCACTTCCTTCCACACACTTCCTTCAACAAACACTCTTCAACCCTCCTTCCTTCTTTTATGTCCTCTCAGCTTCCTATTGACATTTCATGAAGTTTCCCCTGTGACTGTTTGCAGTTGTCCATCCTTGCATCATCCAGACATTCTTCTTTCGTTGCCTCCTTCTCTTATTTCATGATTTCCTTTGAATGACACCGGGGAGAAGGACATGTTTTCCCCTGCATGCAATTGGTTTATAACTGACTCCATTCTTTTGTTGCTGCCAACCTAACACGAAATCTGCCCTATTCATATCTTCAGGAGGATTTGGGTAGACTAAATTATTTCATATCTCATGTAGCTTTGAATGCCATGGGGACAGTATTGTGTTACTTCTACAATCATTCATTATTCATTCTGCACAGAGCAACAACTGACTTTTGCCCAACTTGGGATTCTTAAAGATCAAGTTTGAAATCATTTAAAAAATGCTGAATGCAGTCTTTTAAAGTCAACTAGTAATTTATCAAAACATCAAATTATTAATAATACATATATTTTTATATATTGCACCGATTCATTGTTTTATTCATCCTCAGTGAGAAACTGCCGAGAAAGCTGCAAATATGAAGTCATTTAAAGAACAACAATGGCACAGCTCAATATAGAAAGTGCACAAAGCCGATTCAGAAAGCTACGTTTGAAGCTTATCTGTGGGAATCCAGGTGTTTGAAGAATGGGAGGAAGAGGAGGTTATGAGCAAGATATGTATTGGACCATCCATGTAAGATGAAGATACTCACTCAGGATATGGAAAATGGCCGAATGGCCAGACAAGGCGTAGAGACAAAGCCCAAGCAGATTGCAAGAATGGTTTAATGAATCGGCTGTGGTTATTAGCACGGCATTATTGTTTGAAATTTGTTGTGCCATGCTGAAAATTTCACACGATGAGATTGCCAACTTGGTCCATGTATTCCCGCTAGCACCGAGATCACAGGTTGTAGAGGGTTGACCAGTACATCGCCACACAGCACTGATGGCATTTGAAATAACTCAATAACAATGACAAAGAGCAGTTGGCGGGGCAATTAACAATTTTGTTACAACAACTGACTAGCAAAAGAGCATTCTTGAAGTGACATCACTTGCTGGAGATGTTGTTAGGTGTGTTGCTATGCTATCGAAATACAAATTTGGGTGGGTTTCATGAAAAAAAAAAATTATGAAATGACGCTTCATTTTAGTCATTTCTATTTTAGCCACTTGCATTTCAATAGATTTCTTTGACATTTGCCACAAACAAATCTTTCCTGAAATGACTGCATTAAGTTATGTCAGCACTTCATTGGGAACGACTCTTAAAGAAAACTATTGCTGGGCTGATGATAGTTTTGCATCCAGCCACTGATGGCTGCAGTCACATGCTTCATCCACCCGAATTTGCATTTACTTCTTTACATGTTTGAACCCGAAACCTGACCTGAATTCATTCATTCATTCATTTCCGAACCGCTTCATCCCCATGGTGAATGAGGGGGGTGCTGGAGCCTATCCAGACTGTCTTCGGCACTATGAATTGGTTACCAGCCAATCCCAGGGCACACAGAAATGAACAACCATTCGTGCTCACACTTACACCTCACGACTATTTGTAGGGTTCAATCAGACATGGTGAAAACCCACGCAAGCACAGGGAGAATTTGCAAACTCCACACAGAGCCGGGTTTCGAACCCATGAACACTATGCTGTGCTTTAGAGCCATGCCTGAAGTCTTTACATCAAACAATCAACAATCAACCACAAACCATTTAAATATCAAAAGCTGATTAGCCAAATCCCATCAGCTCACCTTCCTGATTCAATGAAATGGTGGTTAGTTGGAGGCAAACGTGGTAAAAGTGTACTATACTGTCATCAGAAGGCTATGCTCTCCTTGCAATTTAGAAGTTACAAATAGCAATTCTTTTCTTGTAATGCTGAGCATGTCTTGCTTGTTCTTGAAAATTATTATTGATTTAGCTCGGGACAGTTTGCAGGCAAAGTTTTTCAATCTCCAGCAAAGGTCCTCTCAATTTGGCTGCGGCCATACATGATTCAAATCACTTTCCTTCTTTTTAGGATTGACTATCCACACTGTGTCACACACGTGTCCAAATTGCATTTGACCCTGTTCAGACTCAAACAAAATAGTGACCCATCTGACAGGTTGCTGTGTATTAATGACATCAGAACGGCCAAACAAACATGCGAATCAAACCTCTGAAAATGGAGGACACTGATTCGCTGTGGCGACCCCTGAAGGGAAAAGCCGAAAGGAAATGAAGAAAGACATTGGAAAAGATGTGCCGTCCAACATGTGTTGATGTCTTTATACTGTAATTAGGACACTAAAGACTTTTGTAAATGCACTTGTTTCTATACATAACCTCGTTCTTTGCATGAGTCCCCACAGACAGATAAAGCAATACACTTCCTCCTCTGTCGAAGGCCTGTTGTTTTCAGTTTTTTTATGTAATCCATTCTTCACTGCTCTGCACTTTGATTGGTGCTCCCAGCTCAGTCGCATTTGACGGTCAAAACCGATTGGCATGTTTGGAGCTGTTTAGACTGAGACGCATCCTGTCCAAATGTTAAAATGAAAATCTCGTAGAATCGGATTTGTGATCTCAAATCACTTGTGTTTCAAGTGACTGTTCAATGACAAAAGAGCAAGCAAGCAAGCAAGCATCAATCTGGAAAGACTAAAAATGTGATTTTGGTTGGCAGCCTGAACAATAGTATCTCCCAAATTGGTACTTTTATATGTTGTGTAGCATGACATCGATCCAGTACATCCATCCATACATCCATTCATCCATCCATAAAGCAAGTTGCTTGTTGAAAAACACATAGTAAGTCTTTGAAATCAAATATAAGCCTTTGACAACAGTAAGAGGCAGCGTCACATGATAATATATATATTTTTTTAAATTCAGTTAAAACACACACACGGAGACGCTCGCACACTCGTGCGCACTTACACACACACAAAAGGCTTACCTCCATGAACTCAGCACCGGAGCTAACAAACTGTCTGAAGAAGAGCAAGAAGTTCTCTTCAGTGGGAAGAATCTGGGCCAGCTACAGAGATAGAATGACAGAAAAATGCAAGAGATTAAAATAAAAGTTTGCGACCCTTTTCTCCGAGAGCAGCTATGACCGCAAAGTTGCAAACAGAAAATTCTCACACAAATAATACAGTATATTATTACAACCAGAAGCCCAAGGTAGGTATTTGTATTTACTTTTTTTAGATTTGTATCCTGAAATGTTTTGTATGTTGTTAATGGAATTAGTAAAAATCTAAATGGTATGGGACTTGGTTTTGCTTTTGTGTTTAGCTGTTGTTGTTTCTTGTTACTGTTTTTCTCTCATCTCATCTCATCTCATTTTCCGTACCGCTTTATTCCTCATTAGGGTCGCGGGGGTTGCTGGAGCCTATCTCAGCTGTCTTCGGGCACGAGGCGGGGGACACTGTGAATTGGTTGCCAGCCAATCGCAAGGCACACAAAGACGTACAACAGTCACTCTCACACTCACACCTCGGGACCATTTGGAGTGGTCAATCTGCCTGCCATGCATGTTTTTGGAGTGTGGGAGGAAACCGGAGGACCCGGGGAAAACCCACGCGGGTCCGGGGAGAACATGCAAACTCCACACAGGGAGGCCGGACCGGGACACGAACCGGCGACCTCTGCACTGTGAAGCCGGTGTGCTAACCACTCGACTACCGGGCCGCCCGTTACTGTTTTTATGTAGTTAATTTATTGTTTTAACAAATAGGAGAGAAGAGCAAGTGACCTGAGTGACAAGCAGGTTACTGAGCAATTTAAGAGTCGGGTTCCATTCAGAGATGTTTGTTCCGTTGATTGTGTTGGTGTTTGAAACTGTTTTATTTTCAATCTCTTCCAACAGGGGCCCATGAAAGGTGAGTGGCATTCCCATTTTAATGTGTAAAGTTAATTCGTTGAGTCATTTTGCTGCGACTGATGGACATGCACGAATATTAGCATGAGCTGTCATAAAATTGCTTTGGCAATAACAACAAGAAAACCTTTAATAGTCCTACAATGGTGAAATTTCTGCAGCAGCAAATACCTTTTTGGTTCATTTTTCCATCCCACTATACATCCGTTTTCTGATCTGCTTAAAAGTGTCGTAGGGCCTGTTGGAGCCAATCCCAGTTGTCTTCAAGCAGCAGCGAGGCGGACAGAGGGGGCACCCAGACCTGGTTGCCATTCAGTTTCAGATATATTTCATTTAATGTGCCTTATCTTTTTTGGCATTAGCAGCATCAAAGTTTTGGTCACTCCCTCAACCTTCTCGAACACGCTGTGGCTTAAGGAGGTCACCGTTCAGACCCAAGATTGTCAAGTAAGTTTTCCGATTTTTTTTCCTCAACTGTCAATATCATCCCTGTTTCACTGCCATTGTTGTCTGAATCATTTTGCTTCGTGTACAGTACTTTTTTTGGAAAGGTGGTTGTTTTAAAGTTCCCTGCAATACATTTCAGTTGAATTAAGTCTCAATGTCTACATTTTATCATCGTTTATTCAGTGGTCCATCGATGAAAAGGTTTCTTCAGATCACAACCTGAAAGCAGGGACCTATCATAGCAGTGTCCAGCGCCGCCATGTCTGGACATTAGGAATATATATATAGGGCCGATACTACCAGTAAGACTTTAGTTCGCTGAAGAAGCATCTTGGATAAGAAGCGAAACGTCCGACACCTTCAAAGAAGTACAGATGACGGCTGAAGAAACCTTTTCATCGACGTTTATTCAAAACTGAGTTTGTTGAACAACAAATTGACAGTTTGGGCAGGCAAAGCCTCAGTCTAAGTTCTACTTGAACTGAGCACTGCCTTTGACACATTCAGCCAAGTGATCATGTTACATAGGTAGGAACCCTGGGTGGGAATATATATAAATAATAATAATAGAATATATATATGTTCATGCTCTAAATCGGTCAAAACCCTATTCAAGGACAAGGCGTACTTTGTTGAATTGCTGGTTGTGACTCAGATCTAATGGCCTTAATCTGTGTGGTTCCACAGGGCACAATCCTGGGACCCCCATTGTCCAATCGATAACTGCTTTCTTTGAGCCGGCTAATACGCAGGTATAGAGAGACCTACCACAACTATGCTTGACACTTTGCATGTCAATGACGGCGGGTGAAAGTTCAAATCCAAGATTTTTGAAAAAGCAAGGCAAGGCAGCTTGATTTCTATCGCACATTTCAAACACAAGACAACTCATTGTGCTTCACTCAAGCAAGGGCATTGCAAATTTCCCCATTGTGGGATTATTAAAGGTTGTCTGATGCAGATTCTGAAAACTCAATTCAAATGTGCATCTGTGTAGGACGTTTTGATTTCAATCATATTTTATGTTAACCCTTTTTTAAAACAGGTTTGTTGGGTGCGTTCTCATGTCACATCCTTACCGTATTTGAGCTGACTGACTGTAGGCCAGAAGCAGTGGTGGTTTTGTACTGTGGAATATGAGTGTGTGGCTGCATATATTCGGGAGGCTGGCAAAAGCAATGTGTGGTTTCGTCCCTCTCCATTATAATAATTTGCTCCTTTTAATGCTATGTGTGTGTTTTTTTAACCCAGTAGGGGCATGACCTGTGAAACATCAGAGTTTGTTAAAGAAATATCATCTGCTGGTGTGTAATATCACGTAAAGACGCAAAACAATATGATGCAATCAAGCAAAGTAACAGAATAGTAACCTTACTTAGAGTACAAAATGAATGACAGCATGGCACAGAACAAATGTGTACGACACTCAAAACACGGGCTGGGTGATGGTGGAAAAAGACAAAAAATAGCCCCGATAGTGAAATCGCAATCAATAAATTATTAATTGACCAAAAACTAATATTTATTCAACAATCAAAACTCAACTTTAAATACAACTTCAAATAACCATAACAAGGAAAATTAGACACACATACATGTTAGGTTTGAAGGGGAACAAGATGCTGCAGCATTCAAAGACGGATGAAGAGATTGGTTCAATGCTGCTGTCAATGGTAAATCCGTAAATGCATCTGTGCATATGCAACCATCCAGCTGCACCAACAGAGTGTCCAACAACACCGACATCTCTACTGAACATAACAG